>NC_074665.1:84720811-84868311 GCF_029448725.1 Salvelinus fontinalis
ACCTGGGTTCAGATACTATTTGAAATGATTTCAAATGTATCTGTGCTTGATTGAGCTTGTCTATTGCAATAGAACCAAAAGACAGTGCTAACCTGCCGACCTGCCACTCCATTCAGGCTAATCTTTTGTGTACAGATGCACTTAGCATGAATTATATCGTATTGCTTTCAATAGACTGTGTGATGTGACAACTAATGACGAACTTTGTTCTAGTGGGAAGATATTTCCGTCACTGATCATTTGGACATCATTATTTCACAGGTGTTTGCATCTTTCACATTTCGGAAGGAGAGGGGACATTTGGCCCATAGAATTGCCAGCAACTTGCAGAAAAATGGTGGTGGAGCTACCGACGGTTGGAGCATCTCACTTCTGGGTTTACGAGATGACATGCAGGATAAAGCAGACGCTCAATGTATTTGAAAGACTTCAACTAGTATTTGAACTCGGGTTTGCATGGGAGAGTGCCGCAGTCAGTCCAAGAGACCCGACCTGTGAAGTATTATGAAGACGGCTGCTAACCATCAGGGTCTGCCTGGGGCTGTCATGACGTCTACAAAGGCAGTGCAACAACAGCTAAACACAAAAGCCCTGAATCACAATCACACAGCGAATGACACTAACAAGACAGAGAGCAGCTGGATAAGAGCAGAGGATGGAGGACATGCACAATCTATAACAACTGGAGGGCTCCTCCTAAAGTGGTTTCTCTCTTACTCTCTTTGAACATGACCTCAGAGATTAAATAGTACTGACGTTGACTGAAGACACTTAGAAATATTTTTTATTTATTTATTGTTTTGAAACTAGGCCACAATGTGGTACAGTGCAGTGGCAGTCGGTGCCGTTTAAGATGAGGGAGACCAATATTATTTTATATTATTTTTTATATTACAGCATATTGGATGACTGTCATTCAAAATTGCTTATTGAAACTATTGATTATCGTAGTTTTATCGGTGGTGACAATGTCTCTTACTCTCTTAGTGCAGTGGGCAGCAGGGAGGAGGTGCTCTTATTCTCCATCTACTTTACAGTGTCCCAAAACTTTTTGGAATTAGTGCTACAGGAAGCAAATTTATGTTTGAAAAAGCTAGCCTTAGCTTTCCTAACTGACTGAGTGTATTGGTTCCTGACTTCCCTGAAAAGTTGAGTATAGCAGGGGCTATTCGATGCAAATGCAGAAAGCCACATTATGTTTTTGTGCTGGTCAAGGGCAGTCAAGTCTGGGGTGAACCAATGGCTATATCTGTTCTTAGTTCTACATATTTTGAATGGGGCATGCTTATTTAAGATGGTGAGTAAGGCACTTTTGAAAAGCAAAAGTGAAGTGTTTTAGGGAGCGTTTGACAGTGATGAGGGGTGGTCGTTTAACCACGGACCCATTACAGACGCAGGCAATGAGGCAGTGATCGCTGAGATCCTGGTTGATTAGAGCAGAGGTTTATTTAGAGGGCAAGTTGGTCAGGATGATATCTAAGAGGGTGCCCATGGTTACGGATTTAGGGTTGTACCTGGTAGGTTCCTTGATAATTTGAGTGAGATTGAGGGCATCTAGCTTAGATTGTAGGATGGCCGGGGTGTTAAGCATGTCCCAGTTTAAGTCACCTAACAGTACGAACTCTGAAGATAGATGGGGGACGATAAATTCACATATTGTGTCTTCCACCTCTCCTCTTCCACCTCTCCTCTTCCACCTCTCCTCCCTTCCATCTCTCCTTCCTTCAACCTCTCCTCTTCCACCTCTCCTCTTCCACCTCTCCTCCTCTTCCACCTCTCCTCCCTTCAACCTCTCCTCTTCCACCTCTCCTCCCTTCAACCTCTCTCCTCTTCCACCTCTCCTCCCTTCCACCTCTCCTCTTCTACCTCTCCTCCCTTCCACCACTCCTCCCTTCTACCTCTCCTCCCTTCCACCACTCCTCTTCCACCTCTCCTCCCTTCCACCACTCCTCCCTTCCACCACTCCTCCCTTCTACCTCTCCTGCCTTCCACCACTCCTCTTCCACCTCTCCTCCCTTCCACCTCTCCTCTTCCACCTCTCCTCTTCCACCAATCCTCCCTTCCACCACTCCTCCCTTCCACCTCTCCTCCCTTCCACCTCTCCTCCCTTCTACCTATCCTCTTCCACCTCTCCTCCCTTCCACCTCTCCTCCCTTCGACCTATCCTCTTCCACCTCTAATCTTCCACCTCTCCTCCCTTCCACCTCTCCTCTTCCACCTCTCCTCCCTTCCATCTCCTCTTCCACCTCTCCTCTTCCACCTCTCCTCCCTTCCACCTCTCCTCCCTTCCATCTCTCCTCTTCCACCTCTCCTCTTCCACCTCTCCTCCCTTCCACCTCTCCTCTTCCACCTCTCCTCCCTTCCACCTCTCCTCTTCCACCTCTCCTCCCTTCCACCTCTCCTCTTCCACCTCTCCTCCCTTCCACCTCTCCTCCCTTCCATCTCTCCTCTTCCACCTCTCCTCTTCCACCTCTCCTCCCTTCCACCTCTCCTCTTCCACCTCTCCTCCCTTCCACCTCTCCTCTTCCACCTCTCCTCCCTTCCACCTCTCCTCTTCCACCTCTCCTCCCTTCCACATCTCCCCTTCCACCTCTCCTCTTCCATCTCTCCTCTTCCACCTCTCCTCTTCCACCTCTCCTCTTCCACCTCTCCTCCCTTCCACCTCTCCTCTTCCACCTCTCCTCCCTTCCACCTCTCCTCTTCCACCTCTCCTCTTCCATCTCTCCTCTTCCACCTCTCCTCCCTTCCACATCTCCCCTTCCACCTCTCCTCTTCCATCTCTCCTCTTCCACCTCTCCTCCCTTCCACTTCTCCTCTTCCACCTCTCCTCCCTTCCACCATTCCCCTTCCACCTCTCCTCCCTTCCACCATTCCCCTTCCACCTCTCCTCTTCCACGTCTCCTCCCTTCCACCTCTTCTCTTCCACGTCTCCTCCCTTCCACCACTCCCCTTCCACCTCTCCTCCCTTCCACGTCTCCTCCCTTCCACCACTCCCCTTCCACCTCTCCTCCCTTCCACCATTTCCCTTCCACCTCTCCTCTTCTACGTCTCCTCCCTTCCACCACTCCCCTTCCACCTCTCCTCCCTTCCACGTCTCCTCCCTTCCACCATTCCCCTTCCACCTCTCCTCCCTTCCACCATTCCCCTTCCACCTCTCCTCTTCCACGTCTCCTCCCTTCCACCACTCCCCTTCCACCTCTCCTCCCTTCCACCACTCCCCTTAGACCTCTCCTCCCTTTCACGTCTCCTCTTCCACCTCTCCTCCCTTCCACCTCTCCTCTTCCACCTCGCCTCCCTTCCATCTCTCCTCCCTTCTATCTCTCCTCTTCCACCTCTCCTCCCTTCCACCTTTCCTCCCTTCTACCTCTCCTCTTCCACCTCTCCTCCCTTCCACCACTCCCCTTCCACCTCTCCTCCCTTCCACGTCTCCTCCCTTCCACCACTCACCCTTCCACCTCTCCTCCCTTCCACATCTCCTCCCTTCCACCTCTCCTCCCTTCCACCACTCCCCTTCCACCTCTCCTCCCTTCCACGTCTCCTCTTCCACCTCTCCTCCCTTCCACCTCTCCTCTTCCACCTCTCCTCCCTTCCACCTCTCCTCCTGTCCCCCACTTCTCCCCTCTCCCTCTCCTCCCTTTTACCTCTCCTCCCTTCCACCTCTCCTCCCTCCCGGCTCTAAGCCGTGGTATATTGGCCATATATCACAAACCCACAAGGTGCCTTATTGCTATTGTAAACAGTTTACAGACGGAATTAGAGCAGTAAAAATAAGTGTTTTGTCATACTCATGGTATACAGTCTGATATACCATGGCTGTCAGGCAATCAGCATTCAGAGCTCAAACCACCCAGTTTATAAATTTAAGCAATAAGGCACGAGGGGGTGTGGTATATGGCTATTATACCACGGCTAAGGGCTGTTCTTAGGCACGACGCATCGCAGAGTCAGCCAATCAGCATTCAGGGCTCATACCACCCAGTTTATAATATTATTTATATACCCGGTGTCAGGCCCTGACCTTAGAGAGCCTTTTTACCCGGGCCCTTAAGCTTGGCTTAACCTGTGGACGTTTGCCTCCTTAAATTTGAGCAAATTTCATTCAACTGTGTCTTTTGTTATTTATCTTTGACCACGTGCATCTGTTCCAAACCGTTAAACGCGGTATTGCTAAATAAAACTCCTCTCTTAATCCTTAAGAGTCTAAGCCGGATGGAATTGTTTTAAGATGGTCGTACCAGGGATCATTTAGCTTTTTGATTTAAAATTGTAGGACCCCTTTAGGTATCCCAAAAAATATACAAAAAAAGAATTTGATTAAACATTGAATTTGGCCTTACTGCTATTAGCAAATAGAAACATGGGCAAATAAATCAAAAGGATGTTTGTTTTAAAATGTCTGTCATATATCTGAGAGATACAAGAAAGATGAGGAAATACACTACTTGACCAAATGCATGTGGACACCTGCTCATCAAACATCTCATTCCAAAATCATGGGCATTAATATGGAGTTGGTTTCCCCTTTGCTGCTACGACAGCCTCCACTCTTCTGGGAAGGCTTTCCACTTCATGATGGAACATTGCCTTCCATTACTCCACACCGCTCTCGACAAACCATTTCTGTATGGACCTCGCTTTGTGCACGGAGGCATTGTCATGCTGAAACAGGAAAGGACCTTCCCCAAACTGTTGCCACAAAGTTGGAATCACAGAATCGTCTAGAATGTCATTGTATGCTGTAGTGTCAAGATTTATCTTCACTGGAACTAAGGGACCTGAACCATGAAAAACAGCCCCTTACCAATATTTCAGCTTCACCAAACTTTACAGTTGGCACTTTTCATTGGGGCAGGTAGCGTTCTCCTGGCATCCACCAAACCCAGATTCGTCCTTCAGACTGCCAGATGGTGAAGCGTTATTCATCACTCCAGAGAACGTGTTTCCACTGCTCCAGAGTCCAATGGCAGTGAGCTTTACACCTCTCCAGCCGACTCTTGGCATTGCACATGGTGATCTTAGGCTTGTGTGTGGCTGCTTAGCCATGGAAACCCATTTCATGAAGCTGAAAGGTGGCATCCTATGACGATGCCACGTTGAAAGTCAGTGTGATCTTCAGTAAGGTCATTCTACTGCCGATGTTTGTCTATGAAGATTGCATGGTTGTGTGCTGAATTTGAATCACCTGTCAGCAACGGGTGTGGCTGAAATAGCCGAATCCACTCATTTAACTTTTCTACTTTTGTATATTTAACTACTTTTACCCATATTTAACTTAACATATTGACACTAAACTACTTCCATATACACTGAGTGTACAAAACATTAGGAACACCTTCCCACTATTGACTTGCTCACCCTTTTGCCCTCAGAACAGCTTCAATTCGCCGGGGCATGGACTACAAGGTGTCAAAAGCTGGCCCACGTTGACTCCAATGCTCTCCCCTGTTGTTTCAAGTTGGCTGGATGTCCTTTGGGTGGTGGACCATTCTTGATACACACGGGAAACTGTTGCGCATGAAATACCCAGCAGCATTGTAGTTCTTGACACACTCAAACCGGTGCGTCTAATTCGTTTTCCGAGGGGGAGCGGACATCGACTCTAGGGGGTTTTAACAGTGGAAATTGGAACTCATTCATTTTTTTTACCATGTGTATGATTTCCTGTGTCCCTCCACTCCATCTCAAGTCAAGTGTATTTGTCATATGCACAGGATACACATGGGTGTACACAGTACAATGACATTTTTAAAACATGCTAGGTCTGAATGGTCAAATGAGGAGATGAGCAGTTATTCTCTAGAGTCTACGCTGTTGGGGGAGTTATAAAATGAATTATGGAATTGTTTTAAGATGGTCATACTATGGATTATTTAGCTATTTGATTTTGAATTTTAGGACTATATATTATAAATATATCAAATATTTTTTGAAGTGTTTGTCCTATATCTAGGAGATTTAAAAAAGCTCCGGAAATATATATATTTTTACACATATTTAACCTCTTTTTTGGGGTAGACACAAATCTACCTCCATACTTCCATTCGTTTTTTAAACCAGTACTGGTAACCTTTATGGATTGTGGGGGGTGGTAGAGCAAAATGGAGAACATCATTGTGTTGGTGAGAATGTTATCTTTCCACAGTGGGGTCACATTAGTTTGTAGCCCAAACGGTTCAGACTTTACAAACAGAAGTTGGCATGTGGATGGTACAGACTTCAGAATAATCATGTGGGGCTTGTGGGAGTCATAAAGCAAAGACCACTATCGAGAGAGTGAGAGTGGTCATATTTTTTTGTAGGCCAAACCGTTCCAACTCTACAGCCGTTTTCGTGAAGAGCGATTTTCGGATGTCTTCATTGTCTGACAAACACCACTGTAGCTCGGCCACTTTGCACCGCAGATGCGGAAGGCTGCCATAGGTGGATGAGATGGATTGAGACACCGCCCATGCAACAACAAAAAAATTCTCTAGCTTAAACTGACTCTTGGACGTTCTAAGGAAGGAGTCCACTGCTTGACAGGCCTGAAGGTTAAAATCATGAGGGTTATATAGCCACACAGCTGCCTCGCCAAGGTTTCATACACCCCTCATAAAACCACACTCATGTTCACATGATTTAATGTATAACACATTAAACTGCCATGAATTGGGGTTGGGGGGAGAGTAGAGTGGTTATGGTGTGACCCTGTCAGGACTGGGCTCTAACTGTAACCTTGTTGGGTGCTGAGTGACTAATGACTGAGTGACGCACACAAGATACAGTAGGTACAAGTACAGCACGAGCGCAGGCAGGTGGAAACGATACCAGTCCTCTCTTTTCTCCTCTTTGTCAAGTAGTGTCTGAGGACGGTTTTATTGGTTTTCTCTGGAGAAAGTGACAGTTGGGGGAAGGGGGGAGCGGTTGACAAAGTGCCCACATAGCATAGACTACAGGATGGTACCAGTCCCGCGGACGGTGTGGGTTCTTCTCGCGCTGTCCGGTGTCCTGAATGTGCGCTCCTGCTGGACTTTTACTTGTCCTTCCATTTGCGAATGTTCAATGAAGAGCGATACATGTTCCACAAACGGGAGAGAAACGGGAGAGAAACTCAGCTGCACGAGGGAAACGCAACTAAGGTCCCGAGTCGCTCCTTCGTTTATTCGAAACTTGTAAGTAGCATACAATTCTATTCGGTTTTTGAGGAGGAATTGTACAGATATTTTAAAATTATAGCGTTAATATGTATACAGTGTTTGTTAAAATGCACGTTTGTCGAGCTGATTATTTATGATTTGTTTATTTATTTAACCTTTCAATGCAACCAGTCGATTAAGAAACAAATTCGTATTTACAATGAGGGCATCAGTACAGTACCTACTGGTGTGCTTTGCCTTCATCATAATACCTTAGGATACACGTTTTTAAAACATGTTCTTTCTTTGTGTATTATTTTTAGAAGACTAATTCATCTGCCATTGACAGAAGTTTCAAGCAATGCCTTCAGGGGACTGATCAACGTGTCCAGAATGTGAGTTTCAATCAATCAATTAAATGTATTTAATAATACATTTTCACCCATGACATACAGTTGAAGGCGGAAGTTTACATACACCTTAGCCAAATACATTTAAACTCAGTTTTTCACAATTCCTGACATTTTTAAGTAAAAATTCCCTGTCTTATGTCAGTTAGGATCACCACTATTATTTTAAGAATGTGAAATGTCAGAATAACAGCAGAGAGAATTATTTATTTCAGCTTTTATTTCTTTCATCATATTTCCAGTGGGTCAGAAGTTCACTTACACTCAATTAGTATTTGGTAGCATTGCCTTTAAATTCTTTAACTTGGGTCAAACGTTTCGGGTAGCCTTCCACAAGCTTCCCACAATAAGTTGGGTGAATTTTGGCCCATTCCTCCTGACAGAGCTGGTGTAACTGAGTCAGGTTTGTAGGCGTCCTTGCTCACACATGCTTTTTCAGTTCTGCCCATGTAACAGTATAACTTTAGTACCGTCCCCTCGCCCCGACACGGGCGCGAACCAGGGACCCTCTGCACACATCGACAACAGTCACCCACGAAGCACGGTCGTTACCCATCGCTCCACAAAAGCCGCGGCCCTTGCAGAGCAAGGGGCAACACTACTTAAGTCTCAGAGCTAGTGACGTAACTGATTGAAATGCTACTAGCGCGTACCCGCTAACTAGCTAGCCATTTCACATCCGTTACACTCACCCCCCTTTCAACCTCCTCCTTTTCCGCAGCAACCAGTGATCCGGGTCACGGCACCAATGTAACAGTATAACTTTAAACCGTCCCCTCGCCCCGACACGGGCGCGAACCAGGGACCCTCTGCACACATCAACAACAGTCAACCACGAAGCCTCGTTACCCATCGCTCCACAAAAGCCGCGGCCCTTGCAGAGCAAGGGGCAACACTACTTAAGTCTCAGAGCTAGTGACGTAACTGATTGAAATGCTACTAGCGCGTACCCGCTAACTAGCTAGCCATTTCACATCCGTTACACCCACAAATGTTCTATAGGATTGAGGTCAGGGCTTTGTGATGGCAACTCCAATACCTTGACTTTGTTGTCCTTAAGCCATTTTGCCACAAATTTGGAAGGATGCTTGGGGTCATTGTCCATTTGGAAGACCCATTTGTGACCAAGCTTTAACTTCCTGACTGATGTCTTGAGATGTTGCTTCAATATATCCACATCATTTCCCTCCTCAAGATGCCATCTATTTTGTGAATAGTCCATTCCTTCCTGCAGCAAAGCACCCCCACAACATGATGCTGCCACCCCCATGCTTCACGGTTGTGATAGTGTTCTTCGGCTTGCAAGCCTCCCGCTTTTTCCTCCAAACATAATGATGGTCATTCTGGCCAAACAGTTCTATTTTTGTTTCATCAGACCAGAGGACATTTCTCCAAAAAGTACGATATGTGTTGCAAACCGTAGTCTGGCTTTTTATGGCGGTTTTGGGGCAGTGGCTTCTTGCTGAGCGGCCTTTCAGGTTATGTCGATGTAGGACTCGTTTTACTGTGGATATCGATACTTTTGTACCTGTTTCCTCCAGCATCTTCACAAGGTCCTTTGCTGTTGTTCTGGGATTGATTTGCACTTTTCGCACCAAAGTACGTTCACCTCTAGGAGACAGAACGCGTCTCCTTCCTGAGCGGTATGATGGTTTCGTGTTCCCATGGTGTTTATACTTGCGTACTATTGTTTGTACAGATGAACACGGTACCTTCAGGTCTTTGGAAATTGATCCAAAGGATGAACCAGACTTGTGGAGGTCTACCATTTTTTTCTGAGGTTTTGGCTGATTTCTTTTGATTTTCCCATGACGTAAAGCAAAGAGGCACTGAGTTTGAAGGTAGGCCTTGAAATACATCCACAGGTACACCTCCAATTGACTCAAATTATGTCAATTCACCTATCAGAAGCTTCTAAAGCCATGAATGACTGTGGAGTGGAACACCATGGTGTCCAACACCATAGTGGAAACTGGCCACTAGGGTTAACAGTGAGTGCTGTTACCTTCAAGTCGATTTCGGTTTTGCTATGACGATGTGGACGGGAATGGCGGATGGGCGTAAGTTTGAATCAAGTGATAGAAAGTCGTTTTTAAAATATTTGTTTTTAGCCTATCCCAAACCTTAACCCTTACCTTAACCATTTGGAGTTAATGCCTTAATTTAAGAATTTGGAGTTAACACCTGATTTAAACCTGACCTTAAAAATGTGTAGTCAATGCCTAAACCTAACCTTAAACAGTTAAAAATTTGACGTTTGGAATTACTTAGACATTGACGTTTGAGAAAAATGTATGAATGTCTAATTCTGATGTGACTGTGAGAGATGGTAGGACAACAACCTCTCCATCAACGTCAGCAAGACATAGGAGTTGATCATGAACTACAGGAAACGGAGGGCACACCCCTATTCACATCGACGGGGCTGTAGTGTAGCGGGTCGAGAGCTTCAAGTTCCTCAGTTTCCACATCACTAAGGACCTATCATGGTCAAAACACACCAAGACAGTCATGAAGAGGGCACTACAACACCGCTTCCCCCTCAGGAGGCTGAAAAGATTTGACATGGGCCCTCAGATCCTCAAAATGCTTACCAGCTACCACCATTGAGAGCATATTGACTGGCGGCATCACCGCTTGGTATGGCAACTGCTTGGCATCCGATCGCAAGGTGCTACAGAGGGTAGTGCATATGGCCCAATCTAAAAATTGTTAGACTCCAGCCACTCAAGTCACTGAATGTTTTCTCTGCTACCGCACATCAAACGGTACCAATGCACCAAGTCTGGAACCAGCAAGACTTTGAACAGCTTCTACCCCCAAGCCATAAAACTGCTTAAAAGTGAACTAACAGCTACCCGGACTATCTGCATTGACTCTTTTTGCACTAACTTTTTTGACTCATCACATACGCTGCTGCTACTGTTGACCATCTGTCACTTTATTCCTAGTTACATGTACATGTCTACCTCAATGACCACGTACCCCTGCACATCCACTCAGTACTGGTAGCCATTGAATATAGTCAAAATATTATTACTCATTGTGTATCTATTATTACTTTTATGTGTTTTACTTTTCTATTACTTCTCTATTTTCTTTCTCCCTGCATTGTTGGGAAGGGCTCGTGATGAAGCATTTCACTGTTAGTCTCCACCTGTTGTTTACGGAGCATGTGTAGCTAAGGACAGGGAAGGGGTCGTGATGAAGCATTTCACTGTTAGTCTCCACCTGTTGTTTACGGAGCATGTGTAGCTAAGGACAGGGAAGGGGTCGTGATGAAGCATTTCACTGTTAGTCTCCACCTGTTGTTTACGGAGCATGTGTAGCTAAGGACAGGGAAGGGGTCGTGATGAAGCATTTCACTGTTAGTCTCCACCTGTTGTTTACGGAGCATGTGTAGCTAAGGACAGGGAAGGGGTCGTGATGAAGAATTTCACTGTTAGTCTCCACCTGTTGTTTATGGAGCATGTGTAGCTAAGGACAGGGAAGGGGTCGTGATGAAGCATTTCACTGTTAGTCTCCACCTGTTGTTTACGGAGCATGTGTAGCTAAGGACAGGGAAGGGGTCGTGATGAAGCATTTCACTGTTAGTCTCCACCTGTTGTTTACGGAGAATGTGTAGCTAAGGACAGGGAAGGGGTCGTGATGAAGCATTTCACTGTTAGTCTCCACCTGTTGTTTATGGAGCATGTGTAGCTAAGGACAGGGAAGGGGTCGTGATGAAGCATTTCACTGTTAGTCTCCACCTGTTGTTTATGGAGCATGTGTAGCTAAGGACAGGGAAGGGGTCGTGATGAAGCATTTCACTGTTAGTCTCCACCTGTTGTTTATGGAGCATGTGTAGCTAAGGACAGGGAAGGGGTCGTGATGAAGCATTTCACTGTTAGTCTCCACCTGTTGTTTATGGAGCATGTGTAGCTAAGGACAGGGAAGGGGTTGTGATGAAGCATTTCACTGTTAGTCTCCACCTGTTGTTTACGGAGCATGTGTAGCTAAGGACAGGGAAGGGGTCGTGATGAAGCATTTTATTGTTAGTCTCCACCTGTTGTTTATGGAGCATGTGTAGCTAAGGACAGGGAAGGTGTCGTGATGAAGCATTTCACTGTTAGTCTCCACCTGTTGTTTACGGAGCATGTGTAGCTAAGGACAGGGAAGGGGTCGTGATGAAGCATTTCACTGTTAGTCTCCACCTGTTGTTTATGGAGCATGTGTAGCTAAGGACAGGGAAGGGGTCGTGATGAAGCATTTCACTGTTAGTCTCCACCTGTTGTTTACGGAGCATGTGTAGCTAAGGACAGGGAAGGGGTCGTGATGAAGCATTTCACTGTTAGTCTCCACCTGTTGTTTACGGAGAATGTGTAGCTAAGGACAGGGAAGGGGTCGTGATGAAGCATTTCACTGTTAGTCTCCACCTGTTGTTTACGGAGCATGTGTAGCTAAGGACAGGGAAGGGGTCGTGATGAAGAATTTCACTGTTAGTCTCCACCTGTTGTTTATGGAGCATGTGTAGCTAAGGACAGGGAAGGGGTCGTGATGAAGCATTTCACTGTTAGTCTCCACCTGTTGTTTACGGAGCATGTGTAGCTAAGGACAGGGAAGGGGTCGTGATGAAGCATTTCACTGTTAGTCTCCACCTGTTGTTTACGGAGAATGTGTAGCTAAGGACAGGGAAGGGGTCGTGATGAAGCATTTCACTGTTAGTCTCCACCTGTTGTTTATGGAGCATGTGTAGCTAAGGACAGGGAAGGGGTCGTGATGAAGCATTTCACTGTTAGTCTCCACCTGTTTTTTATGGAGCATGTGTAGCTAAGGACAGGGAAGGGGTCGTGATGAAGCATTTCACTGTTAGTCTCCACCTGTTGTTTATGGAGCATGTGTAGCTAAGGACAGGGAAGGGGTCGTGATGAAGCATTTCACTGTTAGTCTCCACCTGTTGTTTACGGAGCATGTGTAGCTAAGGACAGGGAAGGGGTCGTGATGAAGCATTTCACTGTTAGTCTCCACCTGTTGTTTATGGAGCATGTGTAGCAAAGGACAGGGAAGGGGTCGTGATGAAGCATTTCACTGTTAGTCTCCACCTGTTGTTTACGGAGCATGTGTAGCTAAGGACAGGGAAGGGGTCGTGATGAAGCATTTCACTGTTAGTCTCCACCTGTTGTTTACGGAGCATGTGTAGCTAAGGACAGGGAAGGGGTCGTGATGAAGCATTTCACTGTTAGTCTCCACCTGTTGTTTACGGAGCATGTGTAGCTAAGGACAGGGAAGGGGTCGTGATGAAGCATTTCACTGTTAGTCTCCACCTGTTGTTTATGGAGCATGTGTAGCTAAGGACAGGGAAGGGGTCGTGATGAAGAATTTCACTGTTAGTCTCCACCTGTTGTTTATGGAGCATGTGTAGCTAAGGACAGGGAAGGGGTCGTGATGAAGCATTTCACTGTTAGTCTCCACCTGTTGTTTACGGAGCATGTGTAGCTAAGGACAGGGAAGGGGTCGTGATGAAGCATTTCACTGTTAGTCTCCACCTGTTGTTTACGGAGAATGTGTAGCTAAGGACAGGGAAGGGGTCGTGATGAAGCATTTCACTGTTAGTCTCCACCTGTTGTTTATGGAGCATGTGTAGCTAAGGACAGGGAAGGGGTCGTGATGAAGCATTTCACTGTTAGTCTCCACCTGTTGTTTATGGAGCATGTGTAGCTAAGGACAGGGAAGGGGTCGTGATGAAGCATTTCACTGTTAGTCTCCACCTGTTGTTTATGGAGCATGTGTAGCTAAGGACAGGGAAGGGGTCGTGATGAAGCATTTCACTGTTAGTCTCCACCTGTTGTTTATGGAGCATGTGTAGCTAAGGACAGGGAAGGGGTTGTGATGAAGCATTTCACTGTTAGTCTCCACCTGTTGTTTACGGAGCATGTGTAGCTAAGGACAGGGAAGGGGTCGTGATGAAGCATTTCACTGTTAGTCTCCACCTGTTGTTTATGGAGCATGTGTAGCTAAGGACAGGGAAGGTGTCGTGATGAAGCATTTCACTGTTAGTCTCCACCTGTTGTTTACGGAGCATGTGTAGCTAAGGACAGGGAAGGGGTCGTGATGAAGCATTTCACTGTTAGTCTCCACCTGTTGTTTATGGAGCATGTGTAGCTAAGGACAGGGAAGGGGTCGTGATGAAGCATTTCACTGTTAGTCTCCACCTGTTGTTTACGGAGCATGTGTAGCTAAGGACAGGGAAGGGGTCGTGATGAAGCATTTCACTGTTAGTCTCCACCTGTTGTTTACGGAGAATGTGTAGCTAAGGACAGGGAAGGGGTCGTGATGAAGCATTTCACTGTTAGTCTCCACCTGTTGTTTACGGAGCATGTGTAGCTAAGGACAGGGAAGGGGTCGTGATGAAGAATTTCACTGTTAGTCTCCACCTGTTGTTTATGGAGCATGTGTAGCTAAGGACAGGGAAGGGGTCGTGATGAAGCATTTCACTGTTAGTCTCCACCTGTTGTTTACGGAGCATGTGTAGCTAAGGACAGGGAAGGGGTCGTGATGAAGCATTTCACTGTTAGTCTCCACCTGTTGTTTACGGAGAATGTGTAGCTAAGGACAGGGAAGGGGTCGTGATGAAGCATTTCACTGTTAGTCTCCACCTGTTGTTTATGGAGCATGTGTAGCTAAGGACAGGGAAGGGGTCGTGATGAAGCATTTCACTGTTAGTCTCCACCTGTTGTTTATGGAGCATGTGTAGCTAAGGACAGGGAAGGGGTCGTGATGAAGCATTTCACTGTTAGTCTCCACCTGTTTTTTATGGAGCATGTGTAGCTAAGGACAGGGAAGGGGTCGTGATGAAGCATTTCACTGTTAGTCTCCACCTGTTGTTTATGGAGCATGTGTAGCTAAGGACAGGGAAGGGGTCGTGATGAAGCATTTCACTGTTAGTCTCCACCTGTTGTTTACGGAGCATGTGTAGCTAAGGACAGGGAAGGGGTCGTGATGAAGCATTTCACTGTTAGTCTCCACCTGTTGTTTATGGAGCATGTGTAGCAAAGGACAGGGAAGGGGTCGTGATGAAGCATTTCACTGTTAGTCTCCACCTGTTGTTTACGGAGCATGTGTAGCTAAGGACAGGGAAGGGGTCGTGATGAAGCATTTCACTGTTAGTCTCCACCTGTTGTTTATGGAGCATGTGTAGCTAAGGACAGGGAAGGGGTCGTGATGAAGCATTTCACTGTTAGTCTCCACCTGTTGTTTACGGAGCATGTGTAGCTAAGGACAGGGAAGGGGTCGTGATGAAGCATTTCACTGTTAGTCTCCACCTGTTGTTTACGGAGAATGTGTAGCTAAGGACAGGGAAGGGGTCGTGATGAAGCATTTCACTGTTAGTCTCCACCTGTTGTTTACGGAGCATGTGTAGCTAAGGACAGGGAAGGGGTCGTGATGAAGCATTTCACTGTTAGTCTCCACCTGTTGTTTACGGAGCATGTGTAGCTAAGGACAGGGAAGGGGTCGTGATGAAGCATTTCACTGTTAGTCTCCACCTGTTGTTTACGGAGCATGTGTAGCTAAGGACAGGGAAGGGGTCGTGATGAAGAATTTCACTGTTAGTCTCCACCTGTTGTTTACGGAGCATGTGTAGCTAAGGACAGGGAAGGGGTCGGGGGACCACCACCTCATTACAGTTACATCCATATCCCATCCACCCCAATGCATTGCATTCATAACTGAGTCATACACTCATCTGGGGTGACATCTGGGCTGACAGCTTTACCCCAGCTTGGCTTGAAGTCAAGGACCCCTAGCTGCTCACAAGCCAACTAGTAAGACTCCTATTATGGTATTTTATCACGGGGGATGGCTTAATCTTGCCTGGTTCCAGATCGGTTTACTCTTACCTGTTTCCTATCGTCAGGAGACCAGGTTTACCTTAATCTGATCTGCTCAGGATGCAGCTGTCCCCTTATTGATAACTCAATTAGTGACTGGTTGAGGTTTTGATTGAGGTCTATTCCACCCCTTTTAGCTATCATTATCTCTTTATATGAGTTAATCAGTTAATCATTGAGTAATATTGAACCAAACCCTGCATGTGTTATAGCTCGCTAACAGTCTGTCATAATACGTTGATCATTGAGGAACATGGCAGACTGCCTGTATTGCTCTACTGAACACTCTCCAAGAGAAGTTCACCCCAAGCTTATGAGCTCATCAAGGTAAGGACAGAGCAGACACCACATGTATTCCGGTCCACATCTACAAGGTTACCACTTACTCCGTGACCCAGTTACCACTTGGAATTCGGGTCCAGAAGTGGATATATAGTGGTATATCGATAAAGTAAATTTTACGCTCCCTGAGCCAGTGTTACCTTGCAACTCACAAAATGTTACACTGAAAAATCAACACTAGGGCCTAGATTCAATCAGATCAAGCGTTTACCAGCGTTAACCAGCATTGGCCGACATCCGCATAGCAGATGTTTTGGCGTGTTGGAGGTGTAACAGGGGTAAGAGCTGACGTATCGGTGAGTGGATGCTTTTGTGTCACATCCCACTCCCTTCCTTATCATCCCTCCCGCATTAGAAGTCACAACCCACTCCCTTCCTTATTTTCCTACGGCGTTAGAAGTCACAACCCACCCCCTTCCTTATTTTCCTACTGCGTTAGAAGTCACAAACACTCCCTTCCTTATCATCCCTCCCACATTAGAAGTCACAACCCACTCCCTTCCTTATTTTCCTACTGTGTTAGAAGTCACAACCCACTCCCTTCCTTATTTTCCTACTGCGTTAGAAGTCACAACCCACCCCCTTCCTTATTTTCCTACTGCGTTAGAAGTCACAAACACTCCCTTCCTTATCATCCCTCCCACATTAGAAGTCACAACCCACTCCCTTCCTTATTTTCCTACTGTGTTAGAAGTCATAACCCACTCCCTTCCTTATTTTCCTACTGTGTTAGAAGTCACAACCCATTCCCTTCCTTATTTTCCTACTGTGTTAGAAGTCACAACCCACTCCCTTCCTTATTTTCCTACTGCGTTAGAAGTCACAAACACTCCCTTCCTTATCATCCCTCCCACATTAGAAGTCACAACCCACTCCCTTCCTTATTTTCCTACTGCGTTAGAAGTCACAACCCACCCCCTTCCTTATTTTCCTACTGCGTTAGAAGTCACAACCCACTCCCTTCCTTATTATTCTACTGCGTTAGAAGTCACAACCCACCCCCTTCCTTATTTTCCTACTGCGTTAGAAGTCACAACCCACTCCCTTATTTTCCTACTGCGTTAGAAGTCACAACCCACCCCCTTCCTTATTTTCCTACTGCGCTAGAAGTCACAACCCACTCCCTTCCTTATTTTCCTACTGTGTTAGAAGTCACAACCCACTCCCTTCCTTATTTTCCTACTGCGTTAGAAGTCACAACCCACTCCCTTCCTTATTTTCCTACTGTGTTAGAAGTCACAAACACTCCCTTCCTTGTCATCCCTAGCATATTAGAAGTCACAACCCACTCCCTTCCTTATTTTCCTACTGTGTTAGAAGTCACAACCCACTCCCTTCCTTGTCATCCCTAGCATATTAGAAGTCATAACCCACTCCCTTCCTTATTTTCCTACTGTGTTAGAAGTCACAACCCACTCCCTTCCTTATTTTCCTACTGCGTTAGAAGTCACAACCCACTCCCTTCCTTATTATCCTACTGCGTTAGAAGTCACAACCCACTCCCTTCCTTATTTTCCTACTGCGTTAGAAGTCACAACCCACTCCCTTCCTTATTTTCCTACTGCGTTAGAAGTCACAACCCACTCCCTTCCTTATTTTCCTACTGCGTTAGAAGTCACAACCCACTCCCTTCCTTATTATTCTACCACGTTAGAAGTCACAACCCTTCACTAGAAAGTGTAGGCTCTATAGATTATAGAAATAATGACTCCAATGTCAACCCATTGATGTTAGGCTAATGCATGTTTTGTTGCATCCAATGGCAGTGTCCGAGATAAGGTAACGCAACGAACCGCTTGTGGATTTGACAGTTCTAACACAGTTCCACCTCGGACACCTCCAAAATAACTGCTATGTCAATCTGATTGAATCTAGTCCTAGGTCACACTGGCCAGTTTGCTATTGCGGAGTTCAGATGGTCTTGTCTTGTCATGGATGACTCACATTGGCTGGACTCACTCACTTTCCTCCAAGGATGATGATGCTCTGAAATGGCTTTTTAATCGTTCTGCAAAATTAACGCTAATTAAGATGGTATACAACAACTTAAGAGGGAAGGTACATACACACACACGCAGGGCTGAGTGAGAATATAAGCATAGTGGGTCGCTAGGTTTAATTATTCTCTGGTTTAAAATGGAATCTAAAATGGCTATCTAAATGGAAAGTGTTGGTTAATTACAGATCAGTCGGCGGTACGGTGGCTTGGAAAGGTCAAACGTAGGGAGGTCAATAAAAAGGTATAATTAACACTAGAAGAAGGGGGCTGAGAAGGTATGGGAGGTTGTTTTGGGATGGGGGATGGGTTGGAGGGTAGCAAGGGCATCATCAGGAAGACAGGAAACAGTCAAGGGCTTGTCACTAGAGCCTTCCACACTGCATTTCTTAGTTTTTTAAAGAAGTGACATAACACTTCTCTTCCTCTCTGAGCCTAGTCACCTTGGCCTCATCACAATACTTCTTATTTCACTTTTCCATTTGCAGTCTACGCTCTGCATAATCTCTATTCGATGATTAAGGGATATTCCTTTAGAATGGGAATGTACATTATGCTGTGTATTTTTCTGCCACAGTGAGATCTCACAGAGTGACTGCATCAGGAACATAAGAAACCATGCATTCCTCTCTCTCCACAGCCTGGCTGAGATGTAAGTGTCTCACCCACCCACGCACGCACGCACACACACACACACACACACACACACACACACACACACACACACACACACACACACACACACAAACACACACACACACACACACACACACACACCAATTACAGAACTTTCATCTCAAAGTTGTCAAGGTTTCAGTTGGTGAGATAACGTTTTGTTCCATTGGAGGCCATGGATTAGAATGGGTTGTCTCCTTCTACCCTGATAAGTTCTGATGTTACTGTAATACACTGGTTAATGTGAAGATTTGTGGATCATTGAACCTTGAATGATCTGAATCCATTAGTCTGCCTTGTATGAGCCATTATCTAAAGCCATTAGTTCGCATTGAATGAGCCATTATCTAAATCCATTAGTCTGCCTTGAATGAGCCATTATCTAAATCCATTAATCTGCCTTGAATGAGCCATTATCTAAATCCATTAGTCTGCCTTGAATGAGCCATTATCTAAATCCATTAGTTTCCCTTGAATGAGTCATTATCTAAATCCATTAGTCTGCTTTGAATGATCCATTATCTAAATCCATTAGTCTGCCTTGAATGAGCCATTATCTAAATCCATAAGTTTGCCTTGAATGAGCCATTATCTAAATCCATTAGTCTGCCTTGAATGAGCCATTATCTAAATCCATTAGTCTACCTTGAATGAGCCAATATCTAAATCCTAGTTTGCATTGAATGAGTCATTATCTAAATCCATTAGTATGCCTTGAATGAGCCATTATCTAAATCCATTAGTCTACCTTGAATGAGCCAATATCTAAATCCAT
The DNA here is from genome assembly GCF_029448725.1 of Salvelinus fontinalis. NCBI lineage: Eukaryota > Metazoa > Chordata > Actinopteri > Salmoniformes > Salmonidae > Salvelinus > Salvelinus fontinalis. Next base: position 84,739,993 of record NC_074665.1, read on the forward strand.
TAGTCTACCTTGAATGAGCCATTGTCTAAATCCATTAGTCTGCCTTGAATGAGCCATTATCTAAATCCATTAGTCTGCCTTGAATGAGCCATTATCTAAATCCATTAGTCTCCCTTGAATGAGCCATTATCTAAATCCATTAGTCTGCCTTGAACACAACAATGCATGCAGAATATAATTGACTTACTTAATCCTCTTCATTCCTAGATATAACATTACTGTAACGAAAACATTTAAAAGTATGAGTCACAAGTGCACTCATGAGTAAAAATATATGTTACTTGATTGGGCTATTGGAAATCAATGTTAACTTTTTTTAAATAAATGTTAATATTGTTCTGTTTTCTGTTATTCCTTAGACAGATACAGAACATCAGAAATCTGATCAGTATAGAGAAGGGGGCCTTCACTGATCTGCCCAGGCTGAGATACCTGTAAGCTTTTATTACAAGTACAGTATATTGTTAGTTACCATACAACTGTAATTCCAGGTACAATACCTGTTTGTCATGTTCAATTTTATTTTATTTATATATATATATTTACCTCTGTCTCTTTCTTCATCTCCTCTTTCCCACCTTCTCCTCTTTTCTCTCTCCCAGGAGTATCTGTAACACAGGAATAATACATTTTCCTGACTTCTCCACCATGTCCTCTTTGGTGATACTGGATAACTTCTTCCTGTACGTATCCAGAACTTGACCCACTTGAAACTGGATTACAAGTTGATGTTGGTCTACCTTATATTTTAAGACCATATGTTATGATAATATAGCTACACCCATTTTAAGATAATATACACTCAACCCCAGTGTTGCCCTGCAATTTCAATTCCAATTTTCTTCACTGAAAAGGAACTGAACCTGGTCTGTGACATGACATGTTCAGTGGCCAGCCACTGATATTTAGTATCTCTTCTCTGCTCTTTGCTTCGTTCCGCTCTTCTCTTCACTCACCTCTCCTCTTCTCCTCTCCTCTCTTCTCTCTTATCCTCTCCTCCTCTTTTCTGTGTGCAGTGAGCTGGGAGATAACATGCATCTCGACAGCATACCTGCCAATGCCTTTCAAGGTATCACAGAGGAGAGTGTGTACATGTGAGTATCAGTACAATACTATTACTTATTTACAGCCATACTCCAAACAGCCATACTCCAAACAGCCATACTCCAAACAGCCATACTTTCTTGAGCAAATGACTCATTTTGTGGGCTTTCATTTTCTCAGCACGTGTTTAGATCATTGATTAGAGAATTCTCTCATCTAGGCGTTTCAGGTAGCCTAAGAATCGTTTCACTGTTGATTTCATTTAACCTCATCTAATTGGTTGCGGTAACCATTATAATTGTCATTGAGTCCAGGTTTAGGACAGCATCTGTAAATTATGTTTTTTAATCATTTTCTGTTGTATGTCTGTAAGCAATTGTAAATCGGTGAAGCTGACCTTGACAACCAATTCAAATTAAATGCTTAGAAATGTTTTTCTTCCAGGAAAATTATAAAAAATGGATTCAAGGAAATCAGGTCACACGCTTTCAACGGAACAAATCTGGATAAACTGTATGTATTCCCCTTAAACAATCAACATTTTCTCCGCTGCTGCTGAGTTGCAGTTCTTACAACAAAGTGCCTGAAACACACACACATACTCTCTCTCAGCAGGAGCTGCTGTTGTGATTTTTTCTAAGCCTTGTTTTACTGTTGTTTAAGAGTTGTGTGGAAGGCTTGGGTTAATCAAATAAACTCAATGTACCAGTAAATAAATGTCTTGTGAGACAAAACATTGATTGGGTGCCCCGTTGTTACTTTACCCCCTTGCCACGCTGAGGCGTTAGCGGCGTCTTGGTCTCGCCAGAATCGCTTTCAAGGAGTCTAAACAAACAAAGCTTAGTAAGTTAGTTAGTTGAGATGAGGATCAGTTGGGCATCCATAGAAAAGTGTAGGTTTTAGAGAAGAGAAAACAAAAGGGTCAAATATCAGAACCCAAAAGCAAAACGCCCATTTCACTCATTTATTGCAAGGATATAACTGTCATGGCTTGTGCTCATCTGTGATGAAGACAAACATGACCTCATCCCATGTATTTGACGGTTTTCTTGTGTAGGATTCTGAAAGGCAACCGGTATCTGAGGAACATCCATGAAGATGCCTTTGAGGGGGCCTCAGGGCCAACTATGCTGTAAGTGAATACTTTCTTTGACAACCATAATGTAAAATTCACCTTCAATATAATAGTCCATTCCTATAATATAAACGTCCTTCCTGCCACACTGACCTCCACAGAGCCCCAGTATTTCCTGTTTCATACCCTTCCTGCCACACTGACCTCCACAGAGCCCCAGTATTTCCTGTTTCATACCCTTCCTGCCACACTGACCTCCACAGAGCCCCAGTATTTCCTGTTTCACACCCTTCCTGCCACACTGACCTCCACAGAGCCCCAGTATTTCCTGTTTCACACCCTTCCTGCCACACTGACCTCCACAGAGCTCCAGTATTTCCTTTCACTACCTATAACTGACAATGTCAAACATACACATTAGTTATACATTTAACAAAGATTACATAGACACAACATCTGACTACTGATCCATTTTTATCATAAAGAACTTGTGGTTTTTGGTGCATTGGAGGGATTTCTTAGGCATACTGATTATTCATCCATGTTCAACAATACAAGGTTGATGCTGTAATCTACGATTTGTCGGCCAGGTCTACCTCAGTATTTATGAGATTGTAATGGTATGCATGTTGTCTAGTCTAGTGGTGTTGTTTTTTTGCATCCTGCTTTACTTTGTTAATATCTTCTTTTTTTTTAAGAGTGTTAAAGTCTGTTAGGGTGACGAATGTTTTTTTATTCATCAATATATCGGAGTTTAACCATAACATTTGTTGTAATATTTGTTATATCTTTTCTGGAGGATAAAACTGAAATTGTAACCAGCTTTGTATGGCTTGTTTAAGAAAGGGCGATAATTTAGTTTTCAATTAGTTGGAAATGAGAAGTTGTAATCTGTGTGAAGGCAAAAAAGCACTTTTTGAACAAAGGATGAGCTTTCATTTATTTTTATCCATTGCAGCTTGACCCTACGTTCCTCTCAACTGTGTGATGTGTGCTATCGGGGGGGGGGGGGGTAAATGAAGAGAACAGAAGACAATTTTCAATTGTTTGCTGTAACTATGGACAATTAAGTTTCTACTGTGTAAAAGAAAACAAAACAAAAACAAAAACATTTGACTCTTGTGTTTACTGTATGTTTGTTGTCCAGTGATGTCTCCTCCACAGCTCTCCACACCCTCCCCCGTCGAGGCTTGGGACATTTGAAGGTCCTGATTGCCCGTTCTACCCCTTACCTGAAGACTCTACCCCCTCTGGAAAGCCTCCTAGAGCTAGAGGTGGCAGAGGTCACTTACCCCAGCCACTGCTGTGCCTTCCACACCTGGCGACGCAAACACAGGTAGGTACACATCACATATTGGTACACACACAGTTTGACATTCAAGAGTCTACTATAACCTTCCTGTTTTTCTCCTTATCCATCCAAAGGGAAAAAGTTGTCCTTGCACTCTCTCCGAACCTCAGAAGGCTGTGCGATGACGATAAAATCATGTAAGACAATTATTGCACCATGTATCAGGGGAAAGTTCTGTACACATGTAGCGGTCTCTATTGACAGGATCTTTTTTAACCATTGATTGCACATTTTCTTTTCTTTTTTTGGTATCAAATTCTCTGCTCCATGTTGTCTTCCCCTTTTCTACAGGGACCTCTCAGCAGACAATGTAACAGACCTGTACGACATCAACCTCCAATACCCAGACCTGCAGCTGAGCCTGTGTCCTGGACCCTTCCAGTGCACCCCGGAGCCGGATGCCTTCAACCCCTGTGAGGACCTGCTGGGGTACTCCTTCCTCCGCACAGTCACCTGGCTCATCACTGTGTTCGCTGTGGCCGGGAACATGACCGTGCTGATTGTACTGATCACCAGGTAAAGGGTTTTGACTAGGTGGTGTACAGCTACAACAGGAAGTGACTTAGTAGCAGGTTAGGAAACCTTACGCAGCAGGTTAGGAGAATGAACGGAGCAGGTTAGGATAATTAGGTTAAGGTTAGGAAAAGGCTTAAGGTTAGCTAAAATAATCTCCTAACCTGCTACTGTCACGTGTGAAGGATCGGGAGATAGGCGCAGGAATGCGTAATAGTTTTTTTAATTTCACCCAAATTACAGCTTGCCATGTAAAGGCACAGGGACGAAGACCAAACAAACACGTATACAAAACATGGTGTTGAGACCCAAACAAAAGAGTGAGGAGTACCTCAAATAAATACACAAGCGCACAATGATGCCACACGGGACGAGACCCGTAATCATCTGCGCAATACAAGCGGCACGAAAGCCAAAACAACAAGGCACAGGTACTCACAGGCACAACGGACATTGGAACAATAATCGACAGCCCAATGGAAACCAAAGGGCAGATTTCTACAATTACAATCAGGGAAATGGGGACCAGGTGTACGTAATGACACAGTTCTGGAGGGATCCGTGACAGCTACAAAAAGCAACAACAACAAAAAGAAGCTGTAGCTGTATTCTGTCTAGTCACAACCCAGGTAGAGAGAGAGAACATCGAGATGTATAATACACGAGACTGGCTGGCATAGACCCACATAGTTTTAGAGTGTGGGATAAACCAGTCCAATTGGAATGAATGGATTGTAATCTATTTAATTCTATGGGAAAGAACATGCTCAACTCTTATCCACATTACAGTGTGTGGTTTACTAAGACATGTTGCTTAAATAAGATAAATATAATTAAAACAATATGGTTAAATAAAGGTGAAAAAAAATTAAAACAATGTTTCATTAAAACAATGTTTCAATTGCTAAATATATTCAAGTGATTGCTGATCTTTTTAACATTTTTGATCATTCTCCTCACCAGTCACCAGAAGCTTAATGTCTCCCAGTTCCTGATGTGTAACCTGGCCTTCGCAGATCTCTGCATGGGGCTCTACCTCCTCCTCATTGCAGCCATGGACTACCACTCCCGCAAGGTACGGTAGTGGTAGTCCAACCACCTACCACCACTTACCACGACTCCTAAACTGCTCCAGGGGGGCTGCACTCTGGCTGACCCTGTGATGCTTGCTTTCCAATGTTTATACACTGTAGAAAAATATATACACACAACATGTAAAGTGTTGGTCACATGTTTCATGAGCTGAAATAAAAGAGCCCAGAAATGTTTCATACGCACACAAAGCTAATTTCTCTCCAATATTGTGCACAGATTGGTTTACATCCCTGTTAGTGAGCATATCATTTGCCAAGATTATCCATCCACCTGACAGGTTTGGCATATCAAGAAGCTGATTAAACAGTGTGATCGTTACACAGGTGCACCTTCTGCAGGGGACAATAAAAGGCCACTCTAAAATGTGCAGTTATGTCACACAACACACTGCCATAGATGTCTCAAGTTTTGAAGTTGTGTGCAGTTGGCATGCTGACTACAGGAATGTCCACCAGAGATGTTGCCAGAGTTTTTAATGTTAATTTCAATAATCATTTCAAATAATTTAATAATTTCAAACTTCCTGTTGAATCTGCAGACGTGTTGCTGTGCGTTTTGTTGCTGTGCGATTTGCTGCGAACTTTACTTTACTTTGCTAGCTGACAACTTTACGTTTTTTGTTTTGTTTCTGTTTTTAATTACCGTTTATATTTTTAGTTTTTCCATCGCAACTTTTTTCCCTCATTCAACCTTTTCACTCCGGACGCTTTATCTGGACATGGTTCGTCAACACCTTCAACAGCCGAAGCTAAGTAGTAACATTAACATGATGTCTTCTAATTGCAGTCGCTGTACTCATAATATACAGGAGAACGATCGCCTTACGGCGAAAATAGCTGTGCTGCAAGCCCAGCTTCAGACGCAATCGTTAGGCAAGGGTATTTTCAGTGTAGGAAAGGAAGAAACAGCGTCTGTGCCACCAGTAAGTACAGATAGTAACGTTAGTATAAATCCCCCCGCACAGTCCCCGCAGCCGGACAACTTTCTCATGGCTTCTGGAGGGAAATGCTGTTGGAATGCTCAACCGGTGTCGCTCATTCAGCCGACAGAAACTTTCAACCGGTTTTCCCCATTATGTAGCGAGTCGGAGTCTGAGTCTGAGTCTTCTCTTGTCTCTACTCCTCCCGTTACGGGGTCTGAGACGCCGAAGGCTCCCACCGTTAGCTCTGACAAATTGAAAACCCTAGTCATTGGCAACTCCATTACCCGCAGTATTAGACTTAAAACGAATCACCCAGCGATCATACACTGTTTACCAGGGGGCAGGGCTACCGACGTTAAGGCTAATCTTAAGATGGTGCTGGCTAAAGCTAAATCTGGCGAGTGTAGAGAGTATAGAGATATTGTTATCCACGTCGGCACCAACGATGTTAGGATGAAACAGTCAGAGGTCACCAAGTGCAACATAGCTTCAGCGTGTAAATCAGCTAGAAAGATGTGTCGGCATCGAGTAATTGTCTCTGGCCCCCTCCCAGTTAGGGGGAGTGACGAGCTCTACAGCAGAGTCTCAGCACTCAATCGCTGGTTGAAAACTGTTTTCTGCCCCTCCCAAAAGATAGAATTTGTAGATAATTGGCCCTCTTTCTGGGACTCACCCACAAACAGGACCAAGCCTGACCTGCTAAGGAGTGACGGACTCCATCCTACCTGGAGGGGTGCTCTCATCTTATCTACCAACATAGATAGGGCTCTAACTCCTTTAGCCCCACAATGAAATAGGGTGCAGGCCAGGCAGCAGGCTGTTAGCCAACCTGCCAGCTTAGTGGAGTCTGCCAATAGCACAGTCAGTGTAGTCAGCTCAGCCATACCCATTGAGACTGTGTCTGTGCCTCGACCTAGGTTGGGCAAAACTAAACATGGCGGTGTTCGCCTTAGCAATCTTATTAGGATAAAGACCTCCTCCATTCCTGCCATTATTGAAAGAGATCGTGATACCTCACATCTCAAAATAGGGTTACTTAATGTTAGATCCCTCACTTCAAAGGCAGTCATAGTCAATGAACTAATCACTGATCATAATCTTGATGTGATTGGCCTGACTGAAACATGGCTTAAGCCTGATGAATTTACTGTGTTAAATGAGGCCTCACCTCCTGGTTACACTAGTGACCATATCCCCCGTGCATCCCGCAAAGGCGGAGGTGTTGCTAACATCTACAATAGCAAATTTCAATTTACAAAAAAAAAAATGGCGTTTTCGTCTTTTGAGCTTCTAGTCATGAAATCTATGCAGCCTACTCAATCACTTTTTATAGCTACTGTTTACAGGCCTCCTGGGCCATATACAGCGTTCCTCTCTGAGTTTCCTGAATTCCTATCAGACCTTGTAGTCATAGCAGATCATATTCTAATTTTTGGTGATTTTAATATTCACATGGAGAAGTCCACAGACCCACTCCAAAAGTCTTTCGGAGCCATCATCGACTCAGTGGGTTTTGTCCAACATGTCTCTGGACCTACTCACTGCCACAGTCATACTCTGGACCTAGTTTTGTCCCATGGAATAAATGTTGTAGATCTTAATGTTTTTCCACATAATCCTGGACTATCGGACCACCATTTTATTACGTTTGCAATCGCAACAAATAATCTGCTCAGACCCCAACCAAGGAGCATCAAAAGTCGTGCTATAAATTCTCAGACAACACAAAAATTCCTTGATGCCCTTCCAGACTCATTCTGCCTACCCAAGGACGTCAGAGGACAAAAATCAGTTAACCACTTAACTGAGGAACTCAATTTAACCTTGCGCAATACCCTAGATGCAGTTGCACCCCTAAAAACGAAAAACATTTGTCATAAGAAACTAGCTCCCTGGTATACAGAAAATACCCGAGCTTTGAAGCAAGCTTCCAGGAAATTGGAACGGAAATGGCGCCACACAAAACTGGAAGTCTTCCGATTAGCTTGGAAAGACAGTACCGTGCAGTACCGAAGAGCCCTCACTGCTGCTCGATCATCCTACTTTTCCAACTTAATCGAGGAAAATAAGAACAATCCAAAATTTCTTTTTGATACTGTTGCAAAGCTAACTAAAAAGCAGCATTCCCCAAGAGAGGATGGCTTTCACTTCAGCAGTAATAAATTCATGAACTTCTTTGAGGAAAAGATCATGACCATTAGAAAGCAAATTACGGACTCCTCTTTGAATCTGCGTATTCCTCCAGGGCTTAGCTGTCCTGGATCTGCACAGCTCTGCGAGGGCCTGGGATCGGGAGAGACACTTAAGTGTTTTAGTACTATATCTCTTGACACAATGATGAAAATAATCATGGCCTCTAAACCTTCAAGCTGCATACTGGATCCTATTCCTACTAAACTGCTGAAGGAGCTGCTTCCTGTGCTTGGCCCTCCTATGTTGAACATAATAAACAGCTCTCTATCCACCGGATGTGTACCAAACTCACTAAAAGTGGCAGTGATAAAGCCTCTCTTGAAAAAGCCAAACCTTGACCCGGAAAATATAAAAAACTATCGGCCTATATCGAATCTTCCATTCCTCTCAAAAATTTTAGAAAAAGCTGTTGCGCAGCAACTCACTGCCTTTCTGAAGACAAACAATGTATACGAAATGCTTCAGTCTGGTTTTAGACCCCATCATAGCACTGAGACTGCACTTGTGAAGGTGGTAAATGACCTTTTAATGGCGTCAGACCGAGGCTCTGCATCTGTCCTCGTGCTACTAGACCTTAGTGCTGCCTTTGACACCATCGATCACCACATTCTTTTGGAGAGACTGGAAACCCAAATTGGTCTACACGGACAAGTTCTGGCCTGGTTTAGATCTTACCTGTCGGAAAGATATCAGTTTGTCTCTGTGAATGGTCTGTCCTCTGACAAATCAACTGTACATTTCGGTGTTCCTCAAGGTTCCGTTTTAGGACCACTATTGTTTTCACTATATATTTTACCTCTTGGGGATGTTATTCGAAAACATAATGTTAACTTTCACTGCTATGCGGATGACACACAGCTGTACATTTCAATGAAACATGGTGAAGCCCCAAAATTGCCCTCGCTAGAAGCCTGTGTTTCAGACATAAGGAAGTGGATGGCTGCAAACTTTCTACTTTTAAACTCGGACAAAACAGAGATGCTTGTTCTAGGTCCCAAGAAACAAAGAGATCTTCTGTTAAATCTGACAATTCATCTTGATGGTTGTAAAGTCGTCTCAAATAAAACTGTGAAGGACCTCGGCGTTACTCTTGACCCTGATCTCTCTTTTGACGAACATATCAAGACTGTTTCAAGGACAGCTTTTTTCCATCTACGTAACATTGCAAAAATCAGAAATTTTCTGTCCAAAAATGATGCAGAAAAATTAATCCATGCATTTGTTACTTCTAGGTTAGACTACTGCAATGCTCTACTTTCCGGCTACCCGGATAAAGCACTAAATAAACTTCAGTTAGTGCTAAATACGGCTGCTAGAATCCTGACTAGAACCAAGAAATTTGATCATATTACTCCAGTGCTAGCTTCCCTACACTGGCTTCCCGTTAAGGCAAGGGCTGATTTCAAGGTTTTACTGTTAACCTTTAAAGCGTTACATGGGCTTGCTCCTACCTATCTTTCCGAGTTGGTCCTGCCGTACATACCTACACGTACGCTACGGTCACAAGACGCAGGCCTCCTAATTGTCCCTAGAATTTCTAAGCAAACAGCGGGAGGCAGGGCTTTCTCCTATAGATCTCCATTTTTATGGAACAGTCTGCCTACCCATGTGAGAGACGCAGACTCAGTCTCAACCTTTAAGTCTTTACTGAAGACTTATCTCTTCAGTAGGTCATATGATTGAGTGTAGTCTGGCCCAGGAGTGTGAAGGTGAACGGAAAGGCTCTGGAGCAACGAACCGCCCTTGCTGTCTCTCCAGGGCCGGTTCCCCTCTCTCCACTGGGATTCTCTGCCTCTAACCCTGTTACTGGGGCTGAGTCACTGGCTTGCTGGTGCTCTTTCATGCCGTCCCTAGGAGGGGTGCGTCACTTGAGTGGGTTGAGTTACTGACGTGAACTTCCTGTCTGGGTTGGCGCCCCCCCTTGGTTGTGCTGTGATGGAGACCTTTGTGGGCTATACTCGGCCTTGTCTCAGGATTGTAAGTTGGTGGTTGAGGATATCCCTCTAGTGGTGTGGGGGCTGTGCTTTGGCAGAGTGGGTGGGGTTATATCCTTCCTGTTTGGCCCTGTCTGGGGGTTTCTTCGGATGGGGCCACAGTGTCTCCTGACCGCTCCTGTCTCAGCCTCCAGTATTTATGCTGCAGTAGTTTATGTGTCGGGGGGCTAGGGTCTGTTGGTTATACCTGGAATACTTCTCCTGTCTTATCCAGTGTCCTGTGTGAATTTAAGTATGCTCTCTCTAATTCTCTCGTTCTCTCTTTCTCTCTGAGAACCTGAGCCCTAGGACCATACGTCAGGACTACCGGGCATGCTGACACCTTGCTGTCCCCAGTCCGCCCGGCCTTGCTGTTATTCCAGTTTCAACTGTTTCTGCCTGCGGTTACGAAACCCCTACCTGTCCCAGACCTGCTGTTTTCAACTCTTAATGATCGGCTATGAAAAGCCAACTGAGATTTATTCCTGATTATTATTTGACCATGCTTGTCATTTATGAACATTTTGAAAATCTTGGCTCTCTCTAATTTTCTCCTTCTCTCTTTCTCTCGGAGGACCTGAGCCCTAGGACCATACGTCGGGACTACCGGCCGTGGTGACTCCTTGCTGCCCCCAGTCCGCCTGGCCTTGCTGCTATTCCAGTTTCAACTCTTCTGCCTGCGGTTATGGAACCCCTACCTGTCCCAGACCTGCTGTTTTCAACTCTTAATGATCGGCTATGAAAAGTCAACTGAGATTTATTCCTGATTATTATTTGACCATGCTTGTCATTTATGAACATTTTGAAAATCTTGGCTCTCTCTAATTTTCTCCTTCTCTCTTTCTTTCTCTCGGAGGACCTGGGCCCTAGGACCATGCATCGGGACTGCCGCCCGTGGTGACTCCTTGCTGTCCCCAGTCCGCCTGGCCTTGCTGCTATTCCAGTTTCAGCTGTTCTGCCTGCGGTTATGGAACCGCCACCTGTCCCAGACCTGTTGTTTTTCAACTCTTAATGATCAGCTATGAAAAGCCAACTGAAAATTATTCATGATTATTATTTGACCATGCTTGTCACTTATGAACATTTTTGAACATCTTGGCATAGTTCTGTTATAATCTCCACCCGGCACAGCCAGAAGAGGACTGGCCACCCCTCATAGCCTGGTTCCTCTCTAGGTTTCTTCCTAGGTTTTGGCCTTTCTAGGGAGTTTTTCCTAGCCACCGTGCTTCTACACCTGCATTCTAGCTGTTTGGGGTTTTAGGCTGGGTTTCTGTACAGCACTTCGAGATATTATCTGATGTACGAAGGGCTATATAAAATAAAAAATTGATTGATTGATAAGCCGCCTCCAACGTTCTTTTAGAGAATTTGTCAGTACATCCAATCGGCCTCACAACTACAGACCACGCCAGCCCAGGACCTCTTGCGGGATCGTCTGAGACCAGCCACCCAGACAGCTGATGAAACTGTGGGTTTGCACAACCAAAGAATTTCTGCACAAACTGTCAGAAACCATCTTAGGGAAGCTCATCTGTGAGGTCATCGTCCTCACCAGGGTCTTGACCTGACAGCAGTTCGGCGTCATAACCGACTTCAGTGGGAAAATGCTCACCTTTGATGGCCACTGGCACGCTAGAGAAGTGTGCTCTTCACGGATGATTCATGGTTGCAGCTGTACTGGGCAAATGGCAGAAAGCGTGTATGGTGTTGTGTGGGCAGGCGGTTTGCTGATGTCAATGTTGTGAACAGAGTGCTCCATGGTGCCGTTGGGGTTATGGTATGGGCAGGCATAAGACAGGACAGCGAACACAATTGAATTGCATTTTACTGATGGCAATTTGAATGCACAGAGATACCGTGACGAGATCCAGAGGCCCGTTGTCATGCCATTCACCCGCCACCATCACCTCATGTTTCAGCATGATAATGCACGGCCCCATGTCGCAAGGATCTGTACACAATACCTGGAAGCTAAAAACATTTCCCAGTTCTTCCATGGCCTGCATACTCACCACCAGACATGTCACTCATTGACAATGTTTGGGACGCTCTGGATCGATGTGTATGACAGCATGTTCCAGTTCCCGCCAATATCCAGCAACTTCGCACAGCCATTGAATCAACAGCCTGATCAACTCTATGCGAAAGAGATGTGTCGCGATGCATGATGCATGGTCACACCAGACACTGACTGGTTTTCTGATCCACGCCCCCACTTTTATTTTTAAGGTATTTGTGACCAACAGATGCATATCTGTATTCCCAGTTATGTGAACTCCATAGATAAGGGCCCAAATAATTTATTTCAATTGATTGGTTTCCTTATATGAACTGTAACTCAGTAAAGTCTTTGAAATTGTTGCGTTTATATTTTAGTTCAGTGTATTTCTGTAATGACTGTTTCCGATTTGGACACTAACGTTGTATTTTATGGTTGGAGTTCTAGTCTATAACAAATAATACAGTTGTATTGTATTGTAGAAGATCTAGTCTATAACCAATAATACAGTTGTATTGTATTGTAGAAGTTCTAGTCTATAACCAATAATACAGTTGTATTGTATTGTAAGAGTTCTAGTCTATAACCAATAATACAGTTGTATTGTATTGTAGGAGTTCTAGTCTATAACCAATAATACAGTTGTATTGTATTGTAAGAGTTCTAGTCTATAACCAATAATACAGTTGTATTGTATTGTAGGAGTTCTAGTCTATAACCAATAATACAGTTGTATTGAAGGAGTTCTAGTCTATAACCAATAATACAGTTGTATTGTATTGTAAGAGTTCTAGTCTATAACCAATAATACAGTTGTATTGTATTGTAGGAGTTCTAGTCTATAACCAATAATACAGTTGTATTGTATTGTAAGAGTTCTAGTCTATAACCAATAATACAGTTGTATTGTATTGTAGGAGTTCTAGTCTATAACCAATAATACAGTTGTATTGAAGGAGTTCTAGTCTATAACCAATAATACAGTTGTATTGTATTGTAAGAGTTCTAGTCTATAACCAATAATACAGTTGTATTGTATTGTAGGAGTTTTAGTCTATAACCAATAATACAGTTGTATTGTATTGTAGGAGTTCTAGTCTATAACCAATAATACAGTTGTATTGAAGGAGTTCTAGTCTATAACCAATAATACAGTTGTATTGTATTGTAGGAGTACTAGTCTATTACCAATAATACAGTTGTATTGAAGGAGTTCTAGTCTATAACCAATAATACAGTAGTATTGTATTGTAGTAGTTCTAGTCTATAACCAATAATACAGTTGTATTGTATTGTAGGAGTTTTAGTCTATAACCAATAATACAGATGTATTGTAGGAGTTCTAGTCTATAACCAATAATACAGTTGTATTGTATTGTAGGAGTTTTAGTCTATAACCAATAATACAGATGTATTGTAGGAGTTCTAGTCTATAACCAATAATACAGTTGTATTGTATTGTAGGAGTTCTAGTCTATAACCAATAATACAGTAGTATTGTAGAAGTTCTAGTCTATAACCTATAATACAGTTGTATTGTATTGTAGAAGTTTTAGTCTATAACCAATAATACAGTTGTATTGTATTGTAGGAGTTTTAGTCTATAACCAATAATACAGTTGTATTGTATTGTAGGAGTTCTAGTCTATAACCAATAATACAGTTGTATTGTATTGTAGGAGTTCTAGTCTATAACCAATAATACAGTTGTATTGTATTGTAGGAGTTCTAGTCTATAACCAATAATACAGTTGTATTGAAGGAGTTCTAGTCTATAACCAATAATACAGTTGTATTGTATTGTAAGAGTACTAGTCTATAACCAATAATACAGTTGTATTGTATTGAAGGAGTTCTAGTCTATAACCAATAATACAGTAGTATTGTATTGTAGGAGTTCTAGTCTATTACCAATAATACAGTTGTATTGAAGGAGTTCTAGTCTATAACCAATAATACAGTAGTATTGTATTCTGGTAGTTCTAGTCTATAACCAATATGTAACGAGTGACGCTCTCCTCGTCCTCGGAAGAGGTGAGGAGAGAAGGATCCTCAGACCAAAACGCAGGCTTAGGGAAATAAGCCATCTTTATTATAAAATATGATGGCAACACGAAACGAAACAAAACACTTTAACAAGCTTACAAAATAACAAAACGACGTTGACGCAACCTGAACATAAACTTACATAACTAAACATAAACTTACGTACAGGAAAACAGACGACATCGAAACGAAACGAAACAAACAAACGCTACAGTCCTATGTGGTACGAACATACATACAGACACAGGAGACAATCACCCACAAACAAACAGTGAGAATGCCCTACCTAAATATGACTCTTAATTAGAGGCAAACGCAAACCACCTGCCTCTAATCAAGAGCCATACCAGGCAAACCAAAACCAACATAGAAACAGATAACATAGAATGCCCACCCAACCTCACGTCCTGACCAACTAACACACAAAAACTAACATAAATAGGTCAGGAACGTGACACAATAATACAGTTGTATTGTATTGTAGGAGTTTTAGTCTATAACCAATAATACAGATGTATTGTAGAAGTTCTAGTCTATAACCAATAATACAGTTGTATTGTAGGAGTTCTAGTCTATAACCAATAATACAGTTGTATTGTATTGTAGGAGTTTTAGTCTATAACCAATAATACAGTTGTATTGTATTGTAGTAGTTCTAGTCTATAACCAATAATACAGTTGTATGGTATTGTAGGAGTTTTAGTCTATAACCAATAATACAGTTGTATTGTATTGTAGGAGTTCTAGTCTATAACCAATAATACAGTTGTATTGTATTGTAGGAGTTTTAGTCTATAACCAATAATACAGTTGTATTGTATTGTAGGAGTTTTAGTCTATAACCAATAATACAGTTGTATTGTATTGTAGGAGTTCTAGTCTATAACCAATAATACAGTTGTATTGTATTGTAGAAGTTCTAGTCTATAACCAATAATACAGTAGTATTGTATTGTAGTAGTTCTAGTCTATAACCAATAATACAGTTGTATTGTATTGTAGGAGTTCTAGTCTATAACCAATAATACAGTTGTATTATATTGTAGGGGTTTTAGTCTATAACCAATAATACAGTTGTATTGTAGGAGTTCTAGTCTATAACCAATAATACAGTTGTATTGTATTGTAGAAGTTTTAGTCTATAACCAATAATACAGTTGTATTGTATTGTAGGAGTACTAGTCTATAACCAATAATACAGTTGTATTGTAGGAGTTTTAGTCTATAACCAATAATACAGTTGTATTGTAGAAGTTCTAGTCTATAACCAATAATACAGTTGTATTGTAGGAGTTTTAGTCTATAACCAATAATACAGTTGTATTGTAGAAGTTCTAGTCTATAACCAATAATACAGTTGTATTGTAGGAGTTTTAGTCTATAACCAATAATACAGTTGTTTTGAAGGAGTTCTAGTCTATAACCAATAATACAGTTGTATTGTATTGTAGGAGTTTTAGTCTATTACCAATAATACATTTGTACTGTATTGTAGGAGTTTTAGTCTATAACCCATAATACAGTTGTATAGTATTGTAGGAGTACTAGTCTATAACCAATAATACAGTTGTATTGTAGGAGTTCTAGTCTATAACCAATAATACAGTTGTATTGTATTGTAGGAGTACTAGTCTATAACCAATAATACAGTTGTATTGTATTGTAGGAGTACTAGTCTATAACCAATAATACAGTTGTATTGTAGGAGTTCTAGTCTATAACCAATAATACAGTAGTATTGTAGGAGTTCTAGTCTATAACCAATAATACAGTTGTATTGTAGGAGTACTAGTCTATAACCAATAATACAGTTGTATTGTAGGAGTTCTAGTCTATAACCAATAATACAGTTGTATTGTAAGAGTACAGGTCTATAACCAATAATACAGTTGTATTATATTGTAGGAGTTTTAGTCTATAACCAATAATACAGTTGTATTGTATTGTAGAAGTTTTAGTCTATAACCAATAATACAGTTGTATTGTATTGTAGAAGTTTTAGTCTATAACCAATAATACAGTTGTATTGTATTGTAGGAGTACTAGTCTATAACCAATAATATAGTTGTATTGTATTGTAAGAGTACTAGTCTATAACCAATAATAGTTGTATTGTATTGTAGGAGTTCTAGTCTATAACCAATTATACAGTTGTATTGTATTGTAGGAATACTAGTCTATAACCCATAATAAAGTTGTATTGTAGGAGTACAAGTCTATAACCAATAATACAATTGTATTGTATTGTAGGAATTCTAGTCTATAACCAATAATACAGTTGTATTGTATTGTAGGAGTTTTAGTCTATAACCAATAATACAGTTGTATTGTAGGAGTTCTAGTCTATAACCAATAATACAGTTGTATTGTAGGAGTTTTAGTCTATAACCAATAATACAGTTGTATTGTATTGAAGGAGTACTCGTCTATAACCAATAATACAGTTGTATTGTATTGTAGAAGTTTTAGTCTATAACCAATAATAAAGTTGTATTGTATTGTAGGAGTACTAGTCTATAACCAATAATATAGTTGTATTGTATTGTAAGAGTACTAGTCTATAACCAATAATAGTTGTATTGTATTGTAGGAGTTCTAGTCTATAACCAATTATACAGTTGTATTGTATTGTAGGAGTACTAGTCTATAACCAATAATACAATTGTATTGTATTGTAGGAATTCTAGTCTATAACCAATAATACAGTTGTATTGTAGGAGTTTTAGTCTATAACCAATAATACAGTTGTATTGTAGGAGTACTAGTCTATAACCAATAATACAGTTGTATTGTAGGAATTCTAGTCTATAACCAATAATACAGTTGTATTGTATTGTAGAAGTTTTAGTCTATAACCAATAATAAAGTTGTATTGTATTGTAGGAGTACTAGTCTATAACCAATAATACAGTTGTATTGTAGGAGTTCTAGTCTATAACCAATAATACAGTTGTATTGTATTGTAGAAGTTTTAGTCTATAACCAATAATAAAGTTGTATTGTATTGTAGGAGTACTAGTCTATAACCAATAATACAGTTGTATTGTATTGTAAGAGTACTAGTCTATAACCAATAATACAGTTGTATTGTATTGTAGGAGTTCTAGTCTATAACCAATAATACAGTTGTATTGTAGGAGTTCTAGTCTATAACCAATAATACAGTTGTATTGTAGGAGTTCTAGTCTATAACCAATAATACAGTTGTATTGTATTGTTGGAGTTTTAGTCTATAACCAATAATACAGTTGTATTGTATTGTAGAAGTTTTAGTCTATAACCAATAATAAAGTTGCATTGTATTGTAGGAGTTCTAGTCTAAAACCAATAATACAGTTGTATTGTATTGTAGGAGTTTTAGTCTATAACCAATAATACAGTTGTATTGTAGGAGTTCTAGTCTATAACCAATAATACAGTTGTATTGTAGGAGTTCTAGTCTATAACCAATAATACAGTTGTATTGTATTGTAGGAGTTCTAGTCTATAACCAATAATACAGTAGTATTGTAGGAGTTCTAGTCTATAACCAATAATACAGTTGTATTGTATTGTAGGAGTTTTAGTCTATAACCAATAACATAGTTGTATTGTATTATAGGAGTTTTAGTCTATAACCAATAACACAGTTGTATTGTATTATAGGAGTTTTAGTCTATAACCAATAACACAGTTGTATTGTATTATAGGAGTTTTAGTCTATAACCAATAACACAGTTGTATTGTATTATAGAAGTTTTAGTCTATAACCAATAATACAGTTGTGTTGTATTGTAGGAGTTTTAGTCTATAACCAATAATACAGTTGTATTGTAGGAGTTCTAGTCTATAACCAATAATACAGTTGTATTGTAGGAGTTCTAGTCTATAACCAATAATACAGTTGTATTATATTGTAGAAGTTTTAGTCTATAACCAATAATAAAGTTGTATTGTATTGTAGGAGTACTAGTCTATAACCAATAATAGAGTTGTATTGTATTGTAGGAGTACTAGTCTATAACCAATAATACCGTTGTATTTTAGAAGATCTAGTCTATAACCAATAATACAGTAGTATTGTATTGTAGAAGTTCTAGTCTATAACCAATTATACAGTTGTATTGTATTGTAGGAGTTTTAGTCTATAACCCATAATACAGTTGTATTGTATTGTAGGAGTTCTAGTCTTTAACCAATAATACAGTTGTATTGTAGGAGTTCTAGTCTATAACCAATAATACAGTTGTATTGTATTGTAGGAGTTTTAGTCTATAACCAATAACACAGTTGTATTGTATTATAGGAGTTTTAGTCTATAACCAATAATACAGTTGTATTGTATTGTAGGAGTTTTAGTCTATAACCAATAACACAGTTGTATTGTATTATAGGAGTTTTAGTCTATAACCAATAACACAGTTGTATTGTATTATAGGAGTTTTAGTCTATTACCAATAACACAGTTGTATTGTATTATAGAAGTTTTAGTCTATAACCAATAATACAGTTGTATTGTATTGTAGGAATTTTAGTCTATAACCAATAATACAGTTGTATTGTAGGAGTTCTAGTCTATAACCAATAATACAGTTGTATTGTATTGTATTGTAGTAGTTCTAGTCTATAACCAATAATACAGTTGTATTGTATTGTAGGAGTACTAGTCTATAACCAATAATACAGTTGTATTGTAGGAGTTCTAGTCTATAACCAATAATACAGTTGTATTGTATTGTAGGAGTTCTAGTCTATAACCAATAATACAGTTGTATTGTATTGTAGAAGTTTTAGTCTATAACCAATAATACATTTGTATTTTATTGTAGGAGTTCTAGTCTATAACCAATAATACAGTTGTATTGTAAGAGTACTAGTCTATAACCAATAATAAAGTTGTATTGTATTGTAAGAGTACTAGTCTATAACCAATAATACAGTTGTATTGTATTGTAAGAGTACTAGTCTATAACCAATAATACAGTTGTATTGTATTGTAGGAGTACTAGTCTATAACCAATAATACAGTTGTATTGTAGGAGTTCTAGTCTATAACCAATAATACAGTTGTATTGTATTGTAGGAGTTCTAGTCTATAACCAATAATACAGTTGTATTGTAGGAGTACTAGTCTATAACCAATAATACAGTTGTATTGTAGGAGTTCTAGTCTATAACCAATAATACAGTTGTATTGTAGGAGTTCTAGTCTATAACCAATAATACAGTTGTATTGTATTGTAGAAGTTTTAGTCTATAACCAATAATACAGTTGTATTGTATTGTAGGAGTACTAGTCTATAACCAATAATACAGTTGTATTGTGTTGTAAGAGTACTAGTCTATAACAAATAATACAGCTGTATTGTATTGTAGGAGTACTAGTCTATAACCAATAATACAGTTGTATTGTATTGTATGAGTTCTAGTCTATAACCAATAATACAGTTGTATTGTATTGTAGGAGTTCTAGTCTATAACCAATAATACAGTTGTGTTGTATTGTAGAAGTTCTAGTCTATAACCCATAATAAAGTTGTATTGTATTGTAGGAGTTCTAGTCTTTAACCAATAATACAGTTGTATTGTAGGAGTTCTAGTCTATAACCAATAATACAGTTGTATTGTATTGTAGGAGTTTTAGTCTATAACCAATAACACAGTTGTATTGTATTATAGGAGTTTTAGTCTATAACCAATAATACAGTTGTATTGTATTGTAGGAGTTTTAGTCTATAACCAATAACACAGTTGTATTGTATTATAGGAGTTTTAGTCTATAACCAATAACACAGTTGTATTGTATTATAGGAGTTTTAGTCTATAACCAATAACACAGTTGTATTGTATTATAGAAGTTTTAGTCTATAACCAATAATACAGTTGTATTGTATTGTAGGAATTTTAGTCTATAACCAATAATACAGTTGTATTGTAGGAGTTCTAGTCTATAACCAATAATACAGTTGTATTGTATTGTATTGTAGGAGTTCTAGTCTATAACCAATAATACAGTTGTATTGTATTGTAGGAGTACTAGTCTATAACCAATAATACAGTTGTATTGTAGGAGTTCTAGTCTATAACCAATAGTACAGTTGTATTGTATTGTAGGAGTTCTAGTCTATAACCAATAATACAGTTGTATTGTATTGTAGAAGTTTTAGTCTATAACCAATAATACATTTGTATTTTATTGTAGGAGTTCTAGTCTATAACCAATAATACAGTTGTATTGTAAGAGTACTAGTCTATAACCAATAATAAAGTTGTATTGTATTGTAAGAGTACTAGTCTATAACCAATAATACAGTTGTATTGTATTGTAAGAGTACTAGTCTATAACCAATAATACAGTTGTATTGTATTGTAGGAGTACTAGTCTATAACCAATAATACAGTTGTATTGTAGGAGTTCTAGTCTATAACCAATAATACAGTTGTATTGTATTGTAGGAGTTCTAGTCTATAACCAATAATACAGTTGTATTGTAGGAGTACTAGTCTATAACCAATAATACAGTTGTATTGTAGGAGTTCTAGTCTATAACCAATAATACAGTTGTATTGTAGGAGTTCTAGTCTATAACCAATAATACAGTTGTATTGTATTGTAGGAGTACTAGTCTATAACCAATAATACAGTTGTATTGTATTGTATGAGTTCTAGTCTATAACCAATAATACAGTTGTATTGTATTGTAGGAGTTCTAGTCTATAACCAATAATACAGTTGTGTTGTATTGTAGAAGTTCTAGTCTATAACCAATAATACAGTAGTATTGTAGGAGTTCTAGTCTATAACCAATAATACAGTTGTATTGTAGGAGTTCTAGTCTATAACCAATAATACAGTTGTATTGTATTGTAGAAGTTCTAGTCTATAACCAATAATACAGTAGTATTGTAGGAGTTCTAGTCTATAACCAATAATACAGTTGTATTGTATTGTAGGAGTTCTAGTCTATAACCAATAATACAGTTTTATTGTATTGTAGGAGTTTTAGTCTATAACCAATAATACCGTTGTTTTGTATTGTAGGCGTACTAATCTATAACCAATAATACAGTTGTATTGTAGGAGTTCTAGTCTATAACCAATAATACAGTTGTATTGTATTGAAGGAGTACTAGTCTATAACCAATAATACAGTTGTATTGTATTGTAGGAGTTTTAGTCTATAACCAATAATACCGTTGTATTGTATTGTAGGAGTACTAATCTATAACCAATAATACAGTTGTATTGAAGGAGTTCTAGTCTATAACCAATAATACAGTTGTATTGTAGGAGTTCTAGTCTATAACCAATAATACAGTTGTATTGTATTGTAGGAGTACTAGTCTATAACCAATAATACCGTTGTATTGTAGGAGTTCTAGTCTATAACCAATAATACAGTTGTATTGAAGGAGTTCTAGTCTATAACCAATAATAAAGTTGTATTGTATTGTAGGAGTACTAGTCTATAACCAATAATACAGTTGTATTGTATTGTAGAAGTTCTAGTCTATAACCAATAATACAGTTGTATTGTAGGAGTTCTAGTCTATAACCAATAATACAGTTGTATTGTAGGAGTTCCAGTCTATAACCAATAATACAGTTGTATTGTATTGTAGAAGTTCTAGTCTATTACCAATAATACAGTTGTATTGTATTGTAGAAGTTCTAGTCTATAACCAATAATAAAGTTGTATTGTATTGTAGAAGTTCTAGTCTATAACCAATAATAAAGTTGTATTGTAGAAGTTCTAGTCTATAACCAATAATAAAGTTGTATTGTATTGTAGAAGTTCTAGTCTATAACCAATAATACAGTTGTATTGTATTGTAGAAGTTCTAGTCTATAACCAATAATACAGTTGTATTGTATTGTAGAAGTTCTAGTCTATAACCAATAATAAAGTTGTATTGTATTGTAGAAGTTATAGTCTATAACCAATAATACAGTTGTATTGTATTGTAGAAGTTCTAGTCTATAACCAATAATAAAGTTGTATTGTAGAAGTTCTAGTCTATAACCAATAATACAGTTGTATTGTATTGTAGAAGTTCTAGTCTATAACCAATAATACAGTTGTATTGTAGAAGTTCTAGTCTATAACCAATAATACAGTTGTATTGTATTGTAGATGTTCTAGTCTATAACCAATAATACAGTTGTATTGTAGGAGTACTAGTCTATAACCAATAATACAGTTGTATTGTAGGAGTTCTAGTCTATAACCAATAATACAGTTGTATTGTAGGAGTTCTAGTCTATAACCAATAATACAGTTGTATTGTATTGTAGAAGTTTTAGTCTATAACCAATAATACAGTTGTATTGTATTGTAGGAGTACTAGTCTATAACCAATAATACAGTTGTATTGTGTTGTAAGAGTACTAGTCTATAACAAATAATACAGCTGTATTGTATTGTAGGAGTACTAGTCTATAACCAATAATACAGTTGTATTGTATTGTATGAGTTCTAGTCTATAACCAATAATACAGTTGTATTGTATTGTAGGAGTTCTAGTCTATAACCAATAATACAGTTGTGTTGTATTGTAGAAGTTCTAGTCTATAACCCATAATAAAGTTGTATTGTATTGTAGGAGTTCTAGTCTTTAACCAATAATACAGTTGTATTGTAGGAGTTCTAGTCTATAACCAATAATACAGTTGTATTGTATTGTAGGAGTTTTAGTCTATAACCAATAACACAGTTGTATTGTATTATAGGAGTTTTAGTCTATAACCAATAATACAGTTGTATTGTATTGTAGGAGTTTTAGTCTATAACCAATAACACAGTTGTATTGTATTATAGGAGTTTTAGTCTATAACCAATAACACAGTTGTATTGTATTATAGGAGTTTTAGTCTATAACCAATAACACAGTTGTATTGTATTATAGAAGTTTTAGTCTATAACCAATAATACAGTTGTATTGTATTGTAGGAATTTTAGTCTATAACCAATAATACAGTTGTATTGTAGGAGTTCTAGTCTATAACCAATAATACAGTTGTATTGTATTGTATTGTAGGAGTTCTAGTCTATAACCAATAATACAGTTGTATTGTATTGTAGGAGTACTAGTCTATAACCAATAATACAGTTGTATTGTAGGAGTTCTAGTCTATAACCAATAGTACAGTTGTATTGTATTGTAGGAGTTCTAGTCTATAACCAATAATACAGTTGTATTGTATTGTAGAAGTTTTAGTCTATAACCAATAATACATTTGTATTTTATTGTAGGAGTTCTAGTCTATAACCAATAATACAGTTGTATTGTAAGAGTACTAGTCTATAACCAATAATAAAGTTGTATTGTATTGTAAGAGTACTAGTCTATAACCAATAATACAGTTGTATTGTATTGTAAGAGTACTAGTCTATAACCAATAATACAGTTGTATTGTATTGTAGGAGTACTAGTCTATAACCAATAATACAGTTGTATTGTAGGAGTTCTAGTCTATAACCAATAATACAGTTGTATTGTATTGTAGGAGTTCTAGTCTATAACCAATAATACAGTTGTATTGTAGGAGTACTAGTCTATAACCAATAATACAGTTGTATTGTAGGAGTTCTAGTCTATAACCAATAATACAGTTGTATTGTAGGAGTTCTAGTCTATAACCAATAATACAGTTGTATTGTATTGTAGGAGTACTAGTCTATAACCAATAATACAGTTGTATTGTATTGTATGAGTTCTAGTCTATAACCAATAATACAGTTGTATTGTATTGTAGGAGTTCTAGTCTATAACCAATAATACAGTTGTGTTGTATTGTAGAAGTTCTAGTCTATAACCAATAATACAGTAGTATTGTAGGAGTTCTAGTCTATAACCAATAATACAGTTGTATTGTAGGAGTTCTAGTCTATAACCAATAATACAGTTGTATTGTATTGTAGAAGTTCTAGTCTATAACCAATAATACAGTAGTATTGTAGGAGTTCTAGTCTATAACCAATAATACAGTTGTATTGTATTGTAGGAGTTCTAGTCTATAACCAATAATACAGTTTTATTGTATTGTAGGAGTTTTAGTCTATAACCAATAATACCGTTGTTTTGTATTGTAGGCGTACTAATCTATAACCAATAATACAGTTGTATTGTAGGAGTTCTAGTCTATAACCAATAATACAGTTGTATTGTATTGAAGGAGTACTAGTCTATAACCAATAATACAGTTGTATTGTATTGTAGGAGTTTTAGTCTATAACCAATAATACCGTTGTATTGTATTGTAGGAGTACTAATCTATAACCAATAATACAGTTGTATTGAAGGAGTTCTAGTCTATAACCAATAATACAGTTGTATTGTAGGAGTTCTAGTCTATAACCAATAATACAGTTGTATTGTATTGTAGGAGTACTAGTCTATAACCAATAATACCGTTGTATTGTAGGAGTTCTAGTCTATAACCAATAATACAGTTGTATTGAAGGAGTTCTAGTCTATAACCAATAATAAAGTTGTATTGTATTGTAGGAGTACTAGTCTATAACCAATAATACAGTTGTATTGTATTGTAGAAGTTCTAGTCTATAACCAATAATACAGTTGTATTGTAGGAGTTCTAGTCTATAACCAATAATACAGTTGTATTGTAGGAGTTCCAGTCTATAACCAATAATACAGTTGTATTGTATTGTAGAAGTTCTAGTCTATTACCAATAATACAGTTGTATTGTATTGTAGAAGTTCTAGTCTATAACCAATAATAAAGTTGTATTGTATTGTAGAAGTTCTAGTCTATAACCAATAATAAAGTTGTATTGTAGAGGTTCTAGTCTATAACCAATAATAAAGTTGTATTGTATTGTAGAAGTTCTAGTCTATAACCAATAATACAGTTGTATTGTATTGTAGAAGTTCTAGTCTATAACCAATAATACAGTTGTATTGTATTGTAGAAGTTCTAGTCTATAACCAATAATAAAGTTGTATTGTATTGTAGAAGTTATAGTCTATAACCAATAATACAGTTGTATTGTATTGTAGAAGTTCTAGTCTATAACCAATAATAAAGTTGTATTGTAGAAGTTCTAGTCTATAACCAATAATACAGTTGTATTGTATTGTAGAAGTTCTAGTCTATAACCAATAATACAGTTGTATTGTATTGTAGAAGTTCTAGTCTATAACCAATAATACAGTTGTATTGTATTGTAGATGTTCTAGTCTATAACCAATAATACAGTTGTATTGTATTGTAGAAGTTCTAGTCTATAACCAATAATACAGTTGTATTGTATTGTAGGAGTTTTAGTCTATAACCCATCATAAAGTTGTATTGTATTGTAGAAGTTCTAGTCCATAACCAATAATAAAGTTGTATTGTATTGTAGAAGTTTTAGTCTATAACCCATCATAAAGTTGTATTTAATTGTAGAAGTTCTAGTCTATAACCAATAATACAGTTGTATTGTATTGTAGGAGTTTTAGTCTATAACCCATAATACAGTTGTATTGTATAGTAGGAGTTCTAGTCTTTAACCAATAATACAGTTGTATTGAAGGAGTTCTAGTCTATAACCAATAATACAGTTGCATTTTAGAAGATCTAGTCTATAACCAATAATACAGTAGTATTGTATTGTAGAAGTTCTAGTCTATAACCAATTATACAGTTGTATTGTATTGTAGGAGTTTTAGTCTATAACCAATAATACAGTTGTATTGTAGGAGTTCTAGTCTATAACCAATAATACAGTTGTATTGTATTGTAGGAGTTCTAGTCTATAACCAATAATACAGTTGTATTGTATTGTAGGAGTACTAGTCTATAACCAATAATACAGTTGTATTGTAGGAGTTCTAGTCTATAACCAATAATACAGTTGTATTGTATTGTAGAAGTTTTAGTCTATAACCAATAATAAAGTTGTATTGTATTGTAGGAGTACTAGTCTATAACCAATAATACAGTTGTATTGTATTGTAAGAGTACTAGTCTATAACCAATAATACAGTTGTATTGTATTGTAGGAGTACTAGTCTATAACCAATAATACAGTTGTATTGTAGGAGTTCTAGTCTATAACCAATAATACAGTTGTATTGTAGGAGTTCTAGTCTATAACCAATAATACAGTTGTATTGTATTGTAGAAGTTTTAGTCTATAACAAATAATAAAGTTGTATTGTATTGTAGGAGTACTAGTCTATAACCAATAACACAGTTGTATTGTGTTGTAAGAGTACTAGTCTATAACCAATAATACAGCTGTATTGTATTGTAGGAGTACTAGTCTATAACCAATAACACAGTTGTATTGTATTGTATGAGTTCTAGTCTATAACCAATAATACAGTTGTATTGTAGGAGTTCTAGTCTATAACCAATAATACAGTTGTATTGTATTGTAGGAGTTCTAGTCTATAACCAATAATACAGTTGTATTGTAAGAGTTCTAGTCTATAACCAATAATACAGTTGTATTGTATTGTAGAAGTTTTAGTCTATAACCAATAATAAAGTTGTATTGTATTGTAGGAGTACTAGTCTATAACCAATAATACAGTTGTATTGTAGTAGTTCTAGTCTATAACCAATAATACAGTTGTATTGTGTTGTAAGAGTACTAGTCTATAACCAATAATACAGTTGTATTGTATTGTAGAAGTTTTAGTCTATAACCAATAATACCGTTGTTTTGTATTGTAGGAGTTTTAGTCTATAACGAATAATACCGTTGTATTGTATTGTAGGAGTTTTAGTCTATAACGAATAATACCGTTGTATTGTATTGTAGGAGTACTAATCTATAACCAATAATAAAGTTGTATTGTAGGAGTTCTAGTCTATAACCAATAATACAGTTGTATTGTAGGAGTTCCAGTCTATAACCAATAATACAGTTGTATTGTATTGTAGAAGTTCTAGTCTATTACCAATAATAAAGTTGTATTGTAGAGGTTCTAGTCTATAACCAATAATAAAGTTGTATTGTATTGTAGAAGTTCTAGTCTATAACCAATAATACAGTTGTATTGTATTGTAGAAGTTCTAGTCTATAACCAATAATACAGTTGTATTGTATTGTAGAAGTTCTAGTCTATAACCAATAATAAAGTTGTATTGTATTGTAGAAGTTATAGTCTATAACCAATAATACAGTTGTATTGTATTGTAGAAGTTCTAGTCTATAACCAATAATAAAGTTGTATTGTAGAAGTTCTAGTCTATAACCAATAATACAGTTGTATTGTATTGTAGAAGTTCTAGTCTATAACCAATAATACAGTTGTATTGTATTGTAGAAGTTCTAGTCTATAACCAATAATACAGTTGTATTGTATTGTAGATGTTCTAGTCTATAACCAATAATACAGTTGTATTGTATTGTAGAAGTTCTAGTCTATAACCAATAATACAGTTGTATTGTATTGTAGGAGTTTTAGTCTATAACCCATCATAAAGTTGTATTGTATTGTAGAAGTTCTAGTCCATAACCAATAATAAAGTTGTATTGTATTGTAGAAGTTTTAGTCTATAACCCATCATAAAGTTGTATTTAATTGTAGAAGTTCTAGTCTATAACCAATAATACAGTTGTATTGTATTGTAGGAGTTTTAGTCTATAACCCATAATACAGTTGTATTGTATAGTAGGAGTTCTAGTCTTTAACCAATAATACAGTTGTATTGAAGGAGTTCTAGTCTATAACCAATAATACAGTTGCATTTTAGAAGATCTAGTCTATAACCAATAATACAGTAGTATTGTATTGTAGAAGTTCTAGTCTATAACCAATTATACAGTTGTATTGTATTGTAGGAGTTTTAGTCTATAACCAATAATACAGTTGTATTGTAGGAGTTCTAGTCTATAACCAATAATACAGTTGTATTGTATTGTAGGAGTTCTAGTCTATAACCAATAATACAGTTGTATTGTATTGTAGGAGTACTAGTCTATAACCAATAATACAGTTGTATTGTAGGAGTTCTAGTCTATAACCAATAATACAGTTGTATTGTATTGTAGAAGTTTTAGTCTATAACCAATAATAAAGTTGTATTGTATTGTAGGAGTACTAGTCTATAACCAATAATACAGTTGTATTGTATTGTAAGAGTACTAGTCTATAACCAATAATACAGTTGTATTGTATTGTAGGAGTACTAGTCTATAACCAATAATACAGTTGTATTGTAGGAGTTCTAGTCTATAACCAATAATACAGTTGTATTGTAGGAGTTCTAGTCTATAACCAATAATACAGTTGTATTGTATTGTAGAAGTTTTAGTCTATAACAAATAATAAAGTTGTATTGTATTGTAGGAGTACTAGTCTATAACCAATAACACAGTTGTATTGTGTTGTAAGAGTACTAGTCTATAACCAATAATACAGCTGTATTGTATTGTAGGAGTACTAGTCTATAACCAATAACACAGTTGTATTGTATTGTATGAGTTCTAGTCTATAACCAATAATACAGTTGTATTGTAGGAGTTCTAGTCTATAACCAATAATACAGTTGTATTGTATTGTAGGAGTTCTAGTCTATAACCAATAATACAGTTGTGTTGTAAGAGTTCTAGTCTATAACCAATAATACAGTTGTATTGTATTGTAGAAGTTTTAGTCTATAACCAATAATAAAGTTGTATTGTATTGTAGGAGTACTAGTCTATAACCAATAATACAGTTGTATTGTAGTAGTTCTAGTCTATAACCAATAATACAGTTGTATTGTGTTGTAAGAGTACTAGTCTATAACCAATAATACAGTTGTATTGTATTGTAGAAGTTTTAGTCTATAACCAATAATACCGTTGTTTTGTATTGTAGGCGTACTAATCTATAACCAATAATACGGTTGTATTGTAGGAGTTCTAGTCTATAACCAATAATACAGTTGTATTGTATTGAAGGAGTACTAGTCTATAACCAATAATACAGTTGTATTGTATTGTAGGAGTTTTAGTCTATAACGAATAATACCGTTGTATTGTATTGTAGGAGTACTAATCTATAACCAATAATAAAGTTGTATTCAAGGAGTTTTAGTCTTTAACCAATACCACAGTTGTATTGTATGAGTTCTAGTCTATAACCAATAATACAGTTGTATTGTATTGTAGGAGTACTAGTCTATAACCAATAATACCGTTGTATTGTAGTAGTTCTAGTCTATAACCAATAATACAGTTGTATTGAAGGAGTTCTAGTCTATAACCAATAATACAGTTGTATTGTATTGTAGGAGTTCTAGTCTATAACAATAATACAGTTGTATTGTATTGTAGGAGTTCCAGTCTATAACCAATAATACAGTTGTATTGTATTGTAGAAGTTCTAGTCTATAACCAATAATAAAGTTGTATTGTAGAAGTTCTAGTCTATAACCAATAATACAGTTGTATTGTATTGTAGAAGTTCTAGTCTATAACCAATAATAAAGTTGTATTGTAGAAGTTCTAGTCTATAACCAATAATACAGTTGTATTGTATTGTAGAAGTTCTAGTCTATAACCAATAATACAGTTGTATTGTATTGTAGAAGTTTTAGTCTATAACCAATAATACAGTTGTATTGTATTGTATGAGTTCTAGTCTATAACCAATAATACAGTTGTATTGTAGGAGTTCTAGTCTATAACCCATCATAAAGTTGTATTGTATTGTAGAAGTTCTAGTCTATAACCAATAATACAGTTGTATTGTATTGTAGGAGTTTTAGTCTATAACCCATCATAAAGTTGTATTGTATTGTAGAAGTTCTAGTCTATAACCAATAATACAGTTGTATTGTATTGTAGGAGTTTTAGTCTATAACCCATCATAAAGTTGTATTGTATTGTAGAAGTTCTAGTCTATAACCAATAATACAGTGGTATTGTAGGAGTTCTAGTCTATAACCAATAATACAGTTGTATTGTAGGAGTTCTAGTCTATAACCAATAATACAGTTGTATTGTAGGAGTTCTAGTCTATAACCAATAATACAGTTGTATTGTATTGTAGGATTTTTAGTCTATAACCAATAATACAGTTGCATTTTAGAAGATCTAGTCTATAACCAATAATACAGTAGTATTGTATTGTAGAAGTTCTAGTCTATAACCAATAATACAGTTGCATTTTAGAAGATCTAGTCTATAACCAATAATACAGTAGTATTGTATTGTAGAAGTTCTAGTCTATAACCAATAACACAGTAGTATTGTATTGTAGGAGTACTAGTCTATAACCAATAATACAGTTGTATTGTATTGTAGGAGTACTAGTCTATAACCAATAATACAGTTGTATTGTATTGTAGGAGTACTAGTCTATAACCAATAATACAGTTGTATTGTAGGAGTTCTAGTCTATAACCAATAATACAATTGTATTGTAGGAGTTCTAGTCTATAACCAATAATACAGTTGTATTGAAGGAGTTTTAGTCTATAACCAATAATACAGTTGTATTGTATTGTAGGAGTACTAGTCTATAACCAATAATACAGTTGTATTGTATTGTAGGAGTACTAGTCTATAACCAATAATACAGTTGTATTGTAGGAGTTCTAGTCTATAACCAATAATACAGTTGTATTGTATTGTAGGAGTACTAGTCTATAACCAATAATACAGTTGTATTGTAGGAGTTCTAGTCTATAACCAATAATACAGTTGTATTGTATTGTAGGAGTACTAGTCTATAACCCATAATACAGTTGTATTGTATTGTAGGAGTACTAGTCTATAACCAATAATACAGTTGTATTGAAGGAGTTCTAGTCTATAACCAATAATACAGTTGTATTGTATGAGTTCTAGTCTATAACCAATAATACAGTTGTATTGTATTGTAGGAGTACTATAACCACGCTACGGACTGGCAGACGGGCGGAGGCTGTGGCGTGGCGGGGTTCCTGACGGTGTTCGCCAGCGAGCTATCTGTCTACACGCTGACCATGATAACGTTAGAGCGGTGGCACACCATCACCAACGCCATGCACATCAACAAGAGGCTGCGGCTGAGGCATGTGGTGATCATGATGGCTGGAGGGTGGGGCTTCTCCCTATTGGCCGCTCTGCTTCCCATCCTGGGGGTCAGCAGCTACACTAAGGTCAGCAGAATGTTTTAGGTTTAGGGCCCGTATTTACAAAGGGCCGGTTTCCCAGACACAGATGAAGCCTAGTCCAGGACTAGGAACTGATCCTATCCTACTCTGATGCTTTTTGAATACAGGCCCAGGTTTACAAACATTACATTTACACACAACAGCCATGGTGTTACAGTGAGGGGGGAAAGTATTTGATCCTCTGCTGATTTTGTACGTTTGATTTTGCACTCTTAAAGGGAGTGCTCCTAATCTCAGCTTGTTACTTGTATAAAAGACACCTGTCCACAGAAGCAATCAATCAATCAGATTCCAAACTCTCCACCATGGCCAAGAACAAAGAGCTCTCCAAGGATGTCAGGGACAAGATTGTAGACCTACACAAGGCTGGAATGGGCTACAAGACCATCGCCAAGCAGCTTGGTGAGAAGGTGACAACAGTTGGTGCGATTATTCGCAAATGGAAGAACACAAAAGAACTGTCAATCTCCCTCGGCCTGGGGCTCCATGCAAGATCTCACCTCGTGGAGTTGCAATGATCATGAGAACGGTGAGGAATCAGCCCAGAACTACACGGGAGGATCTTGTGATCTTGTGATCTCAAGGCAGCTGGGACCATAGTCACCAAGAAAACAATTGGTAACACACTACGCCGTGAAGGACTGAAATCTTGCAGCACCCGCAAGGTCCCCCTGCTCAAGAAAGCACATATACATGCCCGTCTGAAGTTTGCCAATGAACATCTGAATGATTCAGAGGACAACTGGGGTAAAGTGTTGTGGTCAGATGAGACCAAAATGGAGCTCTTTGGCATCAACTCAACTCGCCGTGTTTGGATGAGGAGGAATGGTGCCTATGACCCCAAGAACACCATCCCCACTGTCAAATATGGAGGTGGAAACATTATGCTTTGGGGGTGTTTTTCTGCTAAGGGGACAGGGCAACTTCACCGCATCAAAGGGACGATGGACGGGGCCATATACCGTCAAATCTTGGGTGAGAACCTCCTTCCCTCAACCAGGGCATCGAAAATGGGTCGTGGATGGGTCATTGTCACGCTCAAGAGTGGCTCAAGAAGAAGCACATTAAGGTCCTGGAGTGGCCTAGCCAGTCTCCAGACCTTAATCCCATGGAAAATCTGTGGAGGGAACTGAATGTTCGAGTTGCCAAACGTCAGCCTCGAAACCTTAATGAAGAAGATCTGCAAAGAGTAGTGGGACAAAATCCCTCCTGAGATGTGTGCAAACCCGGTGGCCAACTACAAGAAACATCTGACCTCTGTGATTTCCAACAAGGGTTTTGCCACCAAGTAATAAGTAATGTTTTGCAGGGGGTCAAATACTTATTTGCCTCATTAAAATGCAAATCAATTTATAACATTTTTGACATGAGTTTTTCTGGATTTTGTTGTTATTCTGTCTCTCCACTGTTCAAATAAACCTACCATTAACATTATAGACTGATCATTTCTTTATCAGTGGGCTTACGTACAAAATCAGCATGGGATCAAATACTTTTCCCCCTCACTGTATATAGTAGATGAAAATTCACAGCCTTTTTATTTTCGCTGTAAAATAACTTAATGACAATTGCTGTTGTAAAAAGGACTTTATATATATTTATATTTGATTATCTTCCAGGTGTCGATCTGCCTGCCCATGGACATCGAGTCCCTAGCCTCGCAGGTGTATGTTGTAGCCCTCCTCCTCCTCAACGTCGCCGCCTTCATCATCGTCTGCTACTGCTATGTACGTATCTACATGTCCATCCACAACCCCGACCTAGCAACCCGCCACGGCGACGCCAGGATCGCCAAGCGCATGGCCATCCTCATCTTCACCGACTTCCTCTGCATGGCACCCATCTCCTTCTTTGCCATCTCGGCAGGTCTCCGCATGCCCCTCATCACCGTCTCCCACTCCAAGATCCTCCTCGTCCTCTTCTACCCAATCAACTCCCTCTGTAACCCCTTCCTCTACACCATATTTACTCGAGCATTTCGGAAGGATATATGTCTATTGTTGAGTCGCTGTAGTTGTTGCAATGCCAGAGAGGAGTTCTACAGGGCACAGAACCTGGCAACACACACTATACCGCCTAAGGGTAGGACTACATCCCCCAGAAAGCCTCACTCTTTCAGGTTCTATGTCTACCACATCAAGATGCAGGGATGCTTCCTCAGCAAGGGAGGTGGAGTGCTTGACTAGTCTCAGCCAGTCAGAACTAAGGGTACAGCCACATTGAGATTTTGGTTGCGTGGCCCTGCTCAGACGTTGCATCAACCAATGGCTGCATGCCACATCATCGATTGTGTCGTCAACTGACAGATCTCTAACATATGTGGTTAGCTAATACGTAAAATGCCTATCCAGACGTTGTAAGATCTGGCATGCGTCAGCAACGCCTGGGCAGAGAACACACCCTGAAAATTCCAGATTGAGCCAATGGTTTTTCAATGGGAGTCATCTGTTGCCGGATGAATGACAACAGATTGTCTGTCAAAAATACACAAAGCATTCAATTCAAAAAGTAGAGAGGAGTTAAACTTTTGATGAAGAAAAACGGACAATGATGTACGTCATATACAATTTCATCCTTGTTTATGCATCTCCTTGTTCAGGCCCTGTGATAGGCTAGCGTCCTGTCCAGGGGTTGTACTGTACATTAAGCTGCCTCACACTACAGAAATAAGAGAGGCTCCTGCTCCTATGAGTTTTTCCGGCTTGCACAAGCCACGCCTCAATGTGGCCATAGCCTTAATCTCTGCTGTAACAAGATGATTGAGCATCTGTGCCCCTCGCTTGTCGATTACGGCAGCCCCCCGCACCTCTCTGATTCAGAGGGGTTGGGTTAAATGCGGAAGACACATTTCAGTTGAATGCATTCAGTTGTACAACTGACTAGGTATCCCCCTTTCCCGTCATTGTAAATGACATCATTGTAAATAATAATTTGTTCTTAACTGACTTGCCCAGTTGAATAAAGGTTAAATAAAATTTTAAAAAGACAAGCACATGGAGTTCTCTGGGCCATAGGGAGGGAGCTGCTGCCGGGCTCCAAGCTGCCATGCTGGTTTGGCGTGAACGTGTTTTAGAGTATTGTTGTTGAGCGTAATAATGTAAAAAGTAAAGTGCATTGTTTGTAACTTGGTGTGGCAGCTTGGAGCCCAACAAGTTATAGCACAACCTTTTCATTGCTTGTATTGTATTTTTCCTTGTGTACATTTTAAAGGGGAAGGCCAGTGTGTATATGTGTACATTTTATAGGGGAAGGCCAATTTGTATTTGTGTACATTTTAAAGGGGAAGGTCAGTTTGCATGTGTACATTTTATAGGGGAAGGCCAGTTTGTATTTATGTACATTTTAAAGGGGAGGCCAATTTGTATTTGTGTACATTTTAAAGGGGAAGGCCAGTTTGTATTTGCCTTAAGTCTGATGCATTGGTTGCTCATAGTAATGTCCTCACATGTGCATTTCCCTTATGTTTAATTGAAACTTGTAATAAACTATATTTTTGTAATTCTGTGTGTGTGAGATGTGTTTCCCTGGCGTTGTACCCAGTTGATGTCTCCATTGACTCTGCCCTATCCCAAGAATCTGTGTGTTGCATAGAGAATTTAACCAGAATTGACTCAATCTCAATAATTGATTTTATTGGGAGTTGTACGTAATGGAAATTGACTTTCTGCTATTTGCTAAACTTTCTGTTTGGCTTTCAATTAAGCTGAGCAGCTAAAATGTTTGATCACATGAACCTGTATGCAAAGACAGGTTATGTCCCAAATGGCAACCTATTCCATATAGGGCCCTAGTCATTAGTGCACTATATAGGGAATACGGTGGCATTTAGGACACATATTGTAAAGCATCCATTTCCCATAACCTTTTCCCTTTAGTCCCCTTTACTGCCACAATAATGGGATTCAAGAATCAGCCCAACTATAGTACCCAATGTCTATTTTCCCAATGTTTGTTGAGTTTCAGTAGTATTCCTTGAGTTTCTCCTTACTGCAAGTTTCTTCCAATGAGTGTGTGTTCCACTAACAGTGAAATGTGAGATCCACCTAATAAGCTAATGTAGCTAGCTACGCTAACCAAACTCTACCAAAACAGAGAAGACTCCAGAACAGAGCAGCATGGACAGTCACAGTGGTGATTCTGTGTCTTAATGTCAACATGGGCCCAGCCCTTGAGGTGTGTGTGTGCTGGAACATTTACTATAGAAAAGTCAGTGGCGACTACCTGGAGAACATGCTGACCAGTACGGCCTTAGCAGAATACCAACCTGTGAACATTTAAACCAATGTATGCATTGTGAACATCACTCACATAACTAGAATGAAATGTGGTTAGTCATACCGCAAATAAAAAATAAAATCACAACAGCTGTCAAAGATACAGGAAGTTTCAGTAAAAAATGTTAAATGCAGACAGATTATTTGTTCGTTGGACATTGTGGGATCTTAGACTCTAAATTTAATTATGCAAGAAATAGCGGTGGAAATGCTTTTATGCGCAGATATGGATATAATAACCATCTTATGGAAGAAAACTTGGAGTCACATGATATGGTGTGTGATCATCCCACTAGGAGTCGGGAAAGCATGCAGTTTATTAGGCTACAGATGAAAGTAATGAACTTCACAGGGTGGTAGAAGTGCACGGTGATATTGATGCTCCTTCAGAATAAATATTGAGGGATTGATCGATGCTTGACTGCTGTTTGACAAAAATGTTCTCGCTCTTATCCATGATCTCATGTAGACTAGCCTACACTATTTGCGATCTGTTGGCTACAGTGGTGTAAATATACTTTAAATTCGTTTTTGGGGGTATCTGTACTTTACTATTTATTTTGGACTTCTAATTCACTACATTCCTAAGGAAATGTATGTACTTTGTACTCCATACATTTTCTCTCACACCCAAGAGTACTAATTACATTTGGACAGGAAAATCGTATAATTCCCGCACTAATCAAGAGAACTTCCCTGGGCATCCCTACTGAATCTGATCTGGTAGACTCACTAAAAACAAATGCTTCGTTTGTAAATGATGTCTGAGTGTTGGAATGTGCCTCTGGCTATCTGTAAAAAAAATAAAAAGCCATTTGAAATGATTTATACTAACTTGATACTCTAGTATATTTTTACAATTACTTTTGATACTTTAGTATATTTAAAAGCAAATACTTTTAGACTTTTGCTCAAGTAGTATTTTACTGGGTGACTTTCACTTGAGTCATTTTCTATTAAGGTAACTTTACTTTTACTCAAGTCTGATAATTGGTACTTTTTTCACCACTGGTCGCCTAGAGCACATGTTTAAAAAACAAACAGCTTGTGACAAAACTAAATCGGTGGAGTTGAAAATGCGATGGAAACACATTGAACTTTAGATTTTTATTCGGTACATGAAATGTACATTGTGTGCACTGTCATCACGCACTGATTATTATCCGCAACAAATCATAGTGGTGGAAACCCCATTGGTGGGAAAATGTGCATATTTCATAAAGAGGATTTTTGAATCTTCACATGAAAATCTGTTGCTAATTGGATGGGAAAATAGCTATGAAGTGACATTTTTCCTACTCTATATGTACATTCACCTTCAAATACTAAACAACAGCAGGGTTCATATTAAATGCTTACATTGTCAGTGAAAACAGAATAAGGTATTTGAATTTACATTTCCGACCAGGCAACCATACCATGAATGAATTTGGTACATATAAAGAGAGCACTATTAAAAATTTCTACGCTCTGCGTTTGGACCAACTTAGTGCGCCTTTAATGGCATTACACAACAAATACAAAAATATAAATAAATAGTTACAGAAACAAAATTAACAACTCAAAAAGCCCTTAATGCATTGTGGTGGCTGGTGAAAAGTAGTGCACTATATAAGGAACAGGTTGCCGTGTGGGACGGACACATTACTCGTCCAGACATTTTTCTTCAGATTAGAACTGCATAGATTCTTGTATTTTCTAGCTCACTGAACAACTGTGGTTTTCTCCATTAACTTCAAATGATATTATTCATGTTTTATGCGCCTCGTTGGACACATTTAAGACTAAGTCAAGGCTGTATCCACATGGGTGAAATACAGACCAAGGTTCTGTTCCAATATTCACACTAGTATGCTACTTAGAATGTACTATCATTGCATCCCAAGAGGTATTTTACAGAACCCCTCTTCGCCTCTGAACTATTCTAGTGTGGACATTGGAACATAACATAAACCCAGTCACCACTCTGCCTCGCCGACAGCCTTTGAGAAGACATAGTCCTTTCCTCCATAACACATCACCCCATCCTTCAGATAGAACTTCCACCGGTTCTTACTGCGGTGAATCTGAAGTGGTAACAAACACACAGTATATCATTACTATACAGTCATTAGAAAGCATGAACATTGATCAATCAATCTTGAAAGTATAAAAAGCAATGAAAATATATATAACTGAAGATCTCGTACAATGCTGTGTACTACTCCCTTCAAATAGTACCCGCAAAACACCAGTCACAACGTCGACAGTGAAGAGGTGACTCCAGGATGCTGGCCTTCGAGGAAGTTTCAAAGTAAAAGCCATATCTCAGACTGGCCAATAAAAATAAAAGATTAAGATGGGCAAAAGAACACACACATTGGACAGAGGAACTCTGACTAGAAGGCCAGCATCCCGGAGTCACCTCTTCACTGTTGACGTTGAGACTGGTGTTTTGCGGGTACTATTTAATGAAACTGCCAGTTGAGGACTTGTCAGGTGTCCGTTTCTCAAACTAGACACTAATGTGATTGTCCTCTTGCTCAGTTGTGCACCGGGACCCCCCACTCCTCTTTCTATTCTGGTTAGAGACAGTTTGCGCTGTTCTGTGAAGGGAGTACTACACAGGGTTGTACGAGATCTTAAGTTTCTTGGCAATTTCTTGCATGGAATAACCTTAATTTCCCAAACTTTTGAACGGTAGCGTGTGTCATACATACACAATACACACACTATATACAGTCATTAGAAATCTGTTTTTACCAGGAAGTCATTAGAAATCAAAGGTTCAGAAATAAATGCTTGTATTCTATCTTAATATTGTTTAATCAATATATGTTACACCCATCATCAATATGAAAGATAAAACATCAACTTCCTTTATCTACACCACTAGGAAGCTGAGGCATACCTTATCATACTGACACACTAGGAAGCTGAGGCATACCTTATCATACTGACACACTAGGAAGCTGAAGCATACCTTATCATACTGACACACTAGGAAGCTGAAGCATACCTTATCATACTGACACACTAGGAAGCTGAAGCATACCTTATCATACTGACACACTAGGAAGCTGAGGCATACCTTATCATACTGACACACTAGGAAGCTGAGGCATACCTTATCATACTGACACACTAGGAAGCTGAGGCATACCTTATCATACTGACACACTAGGAAGCTGAAGCATACCTTATCATACTGACACACTAGGAAGCTGAAGCATACCTTATCATACTGACACACTAGGAAGCTGAAGCATACCTTATCATACTGACACACTAGGAAGCTGAGGCATACCTTATCATACTGACACACTAGGAAGCTGAGGCATACCTTATCATACTGACACACTAGGAAGCTGAGGCATACCTTATCATACTGACACACTAGGAAGCTGAGGCATACCTTATCATACTGACACACTAGGAAGCTGAGGCATACCTTATCATACTGACACACTAGGAAGCTGAAGCATACCTTATCATACTGACACACTAGGAAGCTGAGGCATACCTTATCATACTGACACACTAGGAAGCTGAAGCATACCTTATCATACTGACACACTAGGAAGCTGAGGCATACCTTATCATACTGACACACTAGGAAGCTGAGGCATACCTTATCATACTGACACACTAGGAAGCTGAGGCATACCTTATCATTCTGACACACTAGGAAGCTGAAGCATACCTTATCATACTGACACACTATCACATTGTCAGTGTCAAAGAGATCAGGAATGTCCTGCTCACTCACGTCATCCCCAGAGTTTAAAGGATCCTATCAGGGAGGGAGAAAGAAAGACGGGACAGAAAGAGGAGGACAGAAAGAGGAGGACAGTGAAAGAGGCGGGGAGAGAGAGATGTAAGAGAGAAAGAGAGGGTGAGAGCGAGCAATAGTTAAGAGATAAAGAGGGGGGAGGGAGAGAGTTATATGGGACACTGGATGCTCATGATTAGCACCAAGGTTGTGGGATCAAGTACTGAAAATGCAGACACTTTATGGCTTTGGATAAAAATGTCTACTAAGGTATTTAGTTGTTTTGATTTATAGAACAAGCAGAACATAGTTCAACCTTGCATTCCCCATCTGAAACACGCTCAACCCAGATGTCAATGACAGCTCTGTATAGTGGTGAGGTGTCAGAGGCACAGTCAACATATTTTAATATGTTTGGACCCCAGGAAGAGTAGCTGCTATGGAGATCCCTAATAAATACAAATACAAACGTCAGAGGCAGAGTCAACCAAGTTTTTAGAGGCAGAGTCAACCAAGTTTTTAGAGGCAGAGTCAACCATGTTC
Organism: Salvelinus fontinalis; assembly: GCF_029448725.1. NCBI lineage: Eukaryota > Metazoa > Chordata > Actinopteri > Salmoniformes > Salmonidae > Salvelinus > Salvelinus fontinalis. The sequence goes on from NC_074665.1 coordinate 84,779,859, forward strand.
AGAGTCAACCATGTTCAGAGTCAACCATGTTCAGAGTCAACCATGTTCAGAGTCAACCATGTTCAGAGTCAACCATGTTCAGAGTCAACCATGTTCAGAGTCAACCATGTTCAGAGTCAACCATGTTCAGAGTCAACCATGTTCAGAGTCAACCATGTTCAGAGTCAACCATGTTCAGAGTCAACCATGTTCAGAGTCAACCATGTTCAGAGGCAGAGTCAACCATGTTCAGAGGCAGAGTCAACCAAGTTCAGAGGCAGAGTCAACCATGTTCAGAGGCAGAGTCAACCATGTTCAGAGGCAGAGTCAACCATGTTCAGAGGCAGAGTCAACCATGTTCAGAGGCAGAGTCAACATGTTCAGAGGCAGAGTCAACATGCTCAGAGGCAGAGTCAACATGTTCAGAGGCAGAGTCAACATGTTCAGAGGCTGCTCAGCAGTCAAAGAAATCCAACAGACTTCACATCCTCCTCCAGCACACTGACTTAAACAAGGTTAATCTCTGGTTTTGTTCATGCCAATAAGGCATAGCAGGACCCAAATACTGTTAGGTGATTATTGTCAAATGATGCAACACCATCTACAGATTTTTGTACAGGTTCAGCAGCATCGGGACTTATCAAAAGAGATCCTCTATTTAAAATGCATGTTTGTCCAGGCCGAGGCTTGATCTGTGTCCAGGTAACCCAACAGGCCGAGGCTTGATCTGTGTCCAGGTAACCCAACAGGCCGAGGCTTGATCTGTGTCCAGGTAACCCAACAGGCCGAGGCTTGATCTGTGTCCAGGTAACCCAACAGGCCGAGGCTTGATCTGTGTCCAGGTAACCCAACAGGCCGAGGCTTGATCTGTGTCCAGGTAACCCAACAGGCCGAGGCTTGATCTGTGTCCAGGTAACCCAACAGGCCGAGGCTTGATCTGTGTCCAGGTAACCCAACAGGCCGAGGCTTGATCTGTGTCCAGGTAACCCAACAGGCCGAGGCTTGATCTGTGTCCAGGTAACCCAACAGGCCGAGGCTTGATCTGTGTCCAGGTAACCCAACAGGCCGAGGCTTGATCTGTGTCCAGGTAACCCAACAGGCCGAGGCTTGATCTGTGTCCAGGTAACCCAACAGGCCGAGGCTTGATTTGTGTCCAGGTAACCAGACCCAAATAGTCATTTTGAAAAACAAAAAGGACAGGATGCACCTCTTTTCCTCAATAGCCATTTCTTACCTCTTCCACTGTGATTTCATCCATCCCCACACTGTCACCACTGGAGCTGGAGATGCCATCATCACTGCTGCCATCTACCCCCTGTAGGGCCTGGAGAGCCTCCACAGTCATCATGCCTAGGAACTCATTTTCTCCCATCGCACCTGTAACCACACTCTTAGCTTGTTCAACTCATCTATGGCTGCATTTACACAGGCAGACCATTCTAATCTTTTGACCAATCGCATCAGCTTTTTCACATCTTTCAGATCTTTTTCAGAACGGATCTGATTGTCAAAAGACCAATTAGTGAAAAAAATATCAGAATTGAGCTGCCTGTGTAAACGCAGCCTATTAGAATGACGCAGCAATTGTTAGCTAACAAAGCAATCACTTCCCTTGGCTAACATAACTATTGTTGACAATGCTACACACCTCCTTCCAACTCCTCCACGTCAGAGCTGCTGTCTGCAGGCCCATCCAGCTGGATGATGTCTGCCAGAGCATCATTGTAGTTGTAGTCTTTCAACAGGGCCATCTCCAGCTGTGGAAGATGGAACAGGAGATGTTATGAACTACCAATTGAGACCAGATGCCCTAAATACTTATGGCGATCTGAGAATTTGACTGGCGTTAGCAATATGACAAACACTCCACCTTGCCCTCTGACAGGTTAGGGGAGAGTTTCACCATATTGCTTAAAACTACAGTATGAAATCCTCTCAAATCTACAATGTTCTAGGGATTGGGCCTTAGTCCCAGTTGCCATTGCCTGTCTTACCTTGGTAGCATCCACAGGTAGACCCTCTAGGTGGGTTGTCATATCAGCCACCGCTCCTACATGATCCTCCTGTTTCACCATCTCCTCTACCCCCATCTCGCTGGCCTCGAACGCTGACCCCTGACCCATAAACCCTGACCCTTCAGACAGGGTCGTCTCCATCTTGACCTGGGTAAAACAAACATGATTATATAAGCTGCATGTTAAACCTTGGCTCAGGTCTCTTGTTTTCAAATGGAACCCTTTTCCTTATATATAGTACGCTACTTTTGACCAGCTCCCTATGGGCCATGATCAAAAGCAGTGGGAATAGGGTGTCATTTGTGAGTAAGCCTATGTCTTCTGAAATATAGCAGTACCCTGCCTTGCCACTAATAACATGAGATGGTTGACTGTTTGATGAAGATATGGTGGAATTATTTACCTGAAGGCTTGGCATGTGGGCGGAGCCGGAGGACAGGCTCATGTCTAGTGGCTGTGGACTGTCAAAATCAATCCCATCCAGAGTGAAATCACCACTGTCGAAGGGACTCTCTGGGGGGCGAGATGGCAGTTGGGCTGGGGGCTGGAAGGACACTAGAGTCTGACCAGAAAAGGTTGCCTGAGCTGAAGGAACCTGTGGCTGCTGAATGAGATTATTCTTCTGAACTGGGGGCTGGACCACAGGTTGGGGTAGCAAAGGCTTCTCATTAGGTGGCTGGGGAATAATACATCATTTTTTTGTAAAACACATTTGAAAAACCCAAAGTGCTACAATAAAAACATCAAGATGGTGATTCACCTGGACCGGAGGAATCAGGCTCCTCTGCTCTGTGGTCTGAGGATCAGCTCTGGGAGGAGCCACAGGCTGTGGGGAAAAAGGTTCGGTCTTCGGAAGGGCCATGGTCTTTAGGACAGTAGAAGGGACCACTGTGGCTGACTGCTGGGAAGCTGAGCTGGGATCTCTCCACTCCACTACAGGTAACCCTTGCCTGGGTTGGGCCTGGGGGAGATGGCGATGACCGGCTGGAGCCTGGGTCACCATCACTGGGACATTGACCTTATAAAGCTGGCCTTAGGGAGGCAGAGGAGAGGAATCGATAAGTAAAATGATCCATTCTAGAAATGTGTATCCATAGCCATGTATCCAAATGGGGACTAAACCACATTTTAATATATTATTAATTCTGCCCAGAACCATACCTGTGTCTACATCAAAGGAGTGTATATTATAAGTGTTCAAACAGAGTGATTTGTGTTCTTTTTAAATTAAGTTTGTCAAAAAGCATTTGAGTGCATATGGAGGTTTATGCATGCTGTGGCCCTTCTTACCAGAGGCCGTCTGCAGTGTGACCCCTGCAGGGATCTGGACTGGGTAGGTCATCCCGGGAGGAAGAGAGAAGGTGGCCAGTGTCCCACCGTTGTTCTGCAACACAATTAGATGCTTTACACATATTGGATCCCCTCAATGAAAGACATTACTTACTGTATTTGGCACAGAAAAAGAGAAACTGCAGCGAGATCCCACATAAAAGACATCAAATATATGCAACAGGCAGTCATTTATTTCCTTTATTTGAGGGGTGGGGTTACAGTTACAATATTCATGTCAATTTACACACTTACATTTATACCACATGTACTCTGTGTTTTGAGTGGCAGTACAAGTCAAAAGTTGACACACACTCATTCAACGGTTTCTTTATTTTTACTATTTTCTACATTGTAGAATAATAGTGAAGACATCAAAACTATGAAAGAGTCCATACTATGGCAAGAACAGCTCAAATAAGCAAAGAGAAACGACAGTCCATCATTATTTTAAGACATGAAGGTCAGTCAATCCAGAAAATTTTAAGAACTTTGAAAGTTTCTTCAAGTGCAGTCGCAAAAACCATCAAGCGCTATGATGAAACTGGCTCTCATGAGGACCGCCACATGAAAGGAAGACCCAGAGTTACCTCTGCTGCAGAGGATAGGAACAGTGGCAGAACGACAGATTTTTACCTTGTCAGCTTGGAGATTCGATCTTGCAACCTTTCGGTTACTAGTCCAACGCTCTAACCACTAGGCTACCTGCCACACCATTAAGGGTGGGTAATGAAGTTAGCAGACTGGACCAGGAAGCCGTGGGTAATGAAGTTAGCAGACTGGACCAGGAAGGGTGGGTAATGAAGTTAGCAGACTGGACCAGGAAGCCGTGGGTAATGAAGTTAGCAGACTGGACCAGGAAGCCGTGGGTAATGAAGTTAGCAGACTGGACCAGGAAGGGTGGGTAATGAAGTTAGCAGACTGGACCAGGAAGGGTGGGTAATGAAGAAAAGCGAATGAACATGAACAAAAGATGACATATGCAAGCCTAATGACTAAACAGTCAAACATAGGATAGCTGTAGGGTTCATTAATTGGCATGGTGTTAGCACTGTGTAAATGTCTTGAACCATAGGCAATATCATAGGCTAGGCTGCATGATTGTGCATGGCTAGAATATCTGAATAATGAGCCAGTCATGGGGTTCCATTAGTCAGCTTGTCCCCTTGTGTGTTTAGTTTGATGTGCTTCTCCAAGAAGTATTGAGTTTCCTTGGCAGTGGAAAACATGTGTGGTGTGTTCTAAGGTCAAGATGAGTTTTGCCAGGTGGATGAAGCCGCATCTCAAGTTTAGCTTGAGTGCTCGAGTAGCTGGGATCTCACCTCATTGTAGGTCTCCCTCCGTTTCAGCAATTCAGCACTGAGGTCTGGGTAGATGCTGATCCTCTTCCCTGCATAGGTCAGACCCCCAAATGCTGTTGCAAGGTGAACAATTTGCTACTTGACTTCAAAGCTATGGATCCGTATACAGTGAGAGCCATTGAGGAGTTAACCCGCAATGTTATACAGTGGCAAAAAAGCCAGCTTCTCCTTCCCGAACAGTTCATAGAAAAGATTGCTCATGAAGGACGTTGGGTTGCCCGCTTCCACACCAATTTCAAGTCCTATGACCAACACATAGAATTTACAGGAATGACTTAAGTAATTCCATGTTTTATTTTAAGAGTTGGATTATCCCTTCCAATTTAGCTTGCACTTTCCAGGTCATGGAATCACACATCTGTCACAATGACTGTTCTCCAGACTTTCCAATTCGGTTGAATAGGTATCCACTTTAGCAGTGCCAATGATTAATTTACCGGTATTAAATGGTAAGTCGAGGGCAGAGGTAATCTCCACACAAACAATCTCCCGGATAGTGCTGGCCAGCTCTTTCTGTTGTCTGGTGCTGAGAACCACCATGTTCCCACTGGTGAATTGTGGACGGACAAATTCCAGCTGCTGGAGCATAATAGACCTGCTAGTTATTTCTTGTGAAACAATGAATGTCCCACACCTTAATATGATGCCTAGTATTGACAAGTAGTTTCGGGAAATATGTCTTAATTCATAGTCATTTGCAAAATGAGGCCCTCTCGTCTACAGGCTGCCAGTAGGCTATTCTTCCAAACAGCGGTTTGCAGATATTATGCACGACAGTTTTGTGTAACTTGCCTTAGCAGTGAAACTCTGGACGTGTTGACCGGCAGGGATCACCATAGAGGCTGGGGATGAAAGGAGGAAGAGGAAAGGAATGATTAGGCTAATCAATTAAATACATAGCAATCTGCATGCAATAATCAATTTGCCTGATTAACTCACACACTGTAGAAAATGCAACAATTACCCGATATGGTGGATCAACTCATTGATTTGTGAAATAGGCCTAGATAGCAATGGGTGAGTTGGTCTTAGGGTGCGTCCCAAAAAGATCTAATGTTCCTGAAGTTTACACTCTTACACTTCTTCCAACAAATCTAAAAGCATTGGATTGGTGGAGGCATGGAGGGAGTTTCCACCATATTTCCTTTCAGTCAATTCCAGTGAAGGGAAGTGAACACTTTGGGAGGAAGGAGAGATAATTGGGAAGTACCCTTGGACATAAAAACATTACCAACGTATTACCTGCAGGTTTTGTAAAACTCTGTCCATAGTTTGGAGGGAGCTGCAGCACAAAGTTGGATGAGTTGATGGTGTTCTTCACGAGGGCCAAGCCATCCACTGCTTTGGACTGCAGAATCTTTGCCTCCCAGAGCTACAGATTAAATGTTGGTTTGCTAGTTAGTTGATTTGACATAAGCCATACCAAATATGATTGCAGTTCCAGTTACACAGCAGTAGTATTACTGCAGTAGGACCTATGCTCTTTTCTTGATTTCATCACTTCAATGTGATACTGTATATTCTGCAGTATTTATATACGTCATGAATGCAGTTATTTTTTGTGAAGACGGCAGGCAGTTAAGTCCACTGTGTGTAACAAAGTGAAGTCATTCCAGTCAGGGAGGACTAACGTCAGCTAAAAGAACGGGAAGAAGTACCACAAAGGCTGGCGATATTGAGTCGATATCGCCATCTGCCGGCCTCTGCCGTGGGGGAGAAGATCATGCTTACAAAAATCCTTGATCCACGTAAAGTCCCACTCACCTGTCTCAGGTCATCAAGGACACGGTCTTCCAGTCCTTCATCCAGAAACACCTCCCGCATGCTCTCAATCACATCATCTATGATGGACAGGTAGAGCTTCGGCTGGAAGGGTTTTCAAGGAGGATACAAGGAAGCACGAAGGATCATTAGTTAGCTAGTTAACAGTATGTAAACAAGTTAGCTAGCGTTAACTACTTATTTGGCTAATTGACAGTTTGGCAATCAAGAAGAGTAAAGTTAGTGACATGGCTATGTCGAGACACATTATCAAGTTACTAAGTAACCAAAACAACAACATAATGATCCGTTTATGGGCAACTTGCTCCTTACCACATGACTTGAATTTGATAGCATTTCGAGGGTCTAAGATGATCGGCTGCCTTGGTCTCGCTAGCTAGCGCGAGATAAGCAAAATAGCTAACGTTAGCTAGCAGACAAACAGAAAATATTGACAGGAATTTTCTATGTCAATATTAACAGATCTGTGGTTTTGGTCATTCTTTCCTAAGTGGACATTGATATAGCACACCTTGGTTGAAATAACTAATAACAGCTAGCTACTTCAAACTGCAGGCTGTCGACTCCAACACAGGTGTGACCTTTGACCTCTACATTTGTTCAACCCCTCCCCCTTCTCACAAATGCATGCATAAAATGCAAATGTATTCAACTTGTTTTATTTATAACTAGCACTGAAGTCATATACACATACATACATTTTGTTATATCGTTTTATATGTGAGTGAAGACCATTCCTGCATTTCTAGGATTACATAACCATACTACAATGATGTTGACCTATGGGAAAATAAGAGATGAGCGCTTGCATGCTTAGCTGTGCAAAAAGGCCATGGTTAACTAGCTAAACAACAAATTAGGGGATCAACATTTTATATAATTATAATTATTATTAATTTTTCCTTAAAATTGAAAATTCATTCCAAATAGTTTTGGGAAATAAGCCTAAACACTATGGGGTAGTTTCTCAGACAGATTGAGCCTTGTCCTGGACTAACAACCAATCTTGCATTACCCATCTCATATGTATATACTGTATCTCATTCTATGCCGCTCTGACATTGCTCGTCCATATATTTGTATATTCTTAATTACATTCCTTTACTAGATGTGTGTACATGTTGTGTAATTGTTAGATATTACTTGTTAAATATTACTGCACTGTCGGAGCTAGAAGCACAAGCATTTCGCTACACACGCAATAACATCTGCTAAACACGTGTATGTGACCAATAAAATGTGATTTAATTTGTAAAGCAATCTCTATGAGAACCTCCATTGAAAGTGCTTTTTAGTCCAGGACAAGGCTTAGTCTAATCTGTGACTGGGAAACTGGCCCTGTGAGTGTGTTAAATGTCTACAAGGTATTTCCTCTTTTATAAAGCGCTTCTGCAACCTCCTGTCAATAAATCATCTTCTGAGAGAACTGTAAAGTGCATTGTGATGGTAGGGCTGTGTGTTGGGTTCTTCGTTCCTGCAATAATAATAATTGTTTTTTTGTAGGCTACTTCGATTCCTCTATGTAGGTTACACCTAGCCTGGCTGCCAGACTGTTTCAGCTCTCTTGCCAACTCCTTACAGAATTGTCATGTCTGGCACCCAGGCTATGTTATAACATGACAATATCCATACATACATACATACAACAGGGCCAAACAATATCATGGAATGTCAGCCTTATAGGTGATAAGACGTACCTTTAGATTTTATTTTAACCTTTATTATTTCACTAGGCAAGTCAGTTAAGAACAAATTTTTATTTACAATGACACCCTACCTACCCGGAGGATGCTGGGCCCTATGGGACTCCAAATCACAGCCGGTTGTGATACCGCCTGGATTTGAACCAGGGTGTCTGACGCCTCTAGCACTGAGACGCAGTGCCACTGAGACGCTGCGCCACTCGGGAGCCCATAAAGAACATACAATATAAAAACAAGTGTTCATCAGCCACATGTAGGTTATGTCACTTTTAAAGATGTCCTTGTATCAAAGCATCCTGTGTATAGTCTCGATTCGAAGGCTTCCTCACGATGAACGAGACTTGGAAGTATGGTAATGTGAGACTTGATCCTGTAAGCTTGATCATCATCACTACTGTGGTTTGCAGCCTGATTGCCCCTGTGCTTCTGTCTCAATCCACTTCTTCTCAATTTCCACCTAGAAAAAGGACAGACCAATATGGTTTAGTTTCATTATGGAATACCCCCAATTCAACATCTATTCAACGTTGGTTCAACATCATTTGATTGACATGACGTGGAAACGACGTTGATTCAACCAGTGTGTGCCCAGTGGAGCAGGACAACGATAGAAGAGTTTGCTAGACGACAGTATGGGACCAACCTTGTCAGCTGGTGTCACAGTAATAACTACGCTATATCAGACAATATTGTGTTGGATGAAATATATACCAAGTTCCCCTAATAAGTCGCAAATCATGATTCTGCTTTGGAACTAACAAAAATAACATCAACAACAGCATTATAGATATTAAACAGCATTATATATACAAAACATTATAGATATTAAACTTGTTATCTAATATAATAATATCTCAGCCCTTACCTGACAATGATAGTGGGTCCTACCAGTGACATGTTTCTGAGGCTGAACGTCACTGTCTGTGCCCAGTGACGTCACTCTGGTCTGTGAGACCACGGCCCCCACCATCTCACACTCCATCGTGACAAACGCATACCAGTCAGTGGGGATCTCCTGATCTGAACCAAGCTCCAATTTACAGGAGAAGGTATGGGGATTTTCTACTGCTGTGAGAGGGAAAAGGGAGATTGTGTAGTTTCTACCACTTGGGGGAGCACTATGAGCAGAATCTGAAAGATACAGGTCTCCATCCTCTGGCACAATGCAAACAGGATTTAGTATTTATTTAGCCAAGCTGTAGTATAAAAAACCCTAATACTATAAAGAGTTGATGTATTTTAGCTAAACTGATTAGGGAACATAAGTTACATTTTAACATTGCTTATATTGAAACATGTTTCGGTAAATGTAACATGTAAAATCAAGCCAAATCAGAATAAGCCAGCATTCCATACAAACAGGGATTATAAATAGAACATCATCAATCGATCATCAAAGACAGCCAGACTATTCCTCTTAGTCCTTACCCATGTTCTTAGCAGGCAGTCTGTCGATCCTCCACACCATGGCCGAGTACACATTCTCATACTTGACTGTCCCCACGGTAACCTGCAAGACCGGCTGTGATTCAACAGCAAGGACTGTCCCCAGACACGCGTTCCGGTTTATCCTGGCTGTCAGGGATTTCCGTCGTAGGAACGTCACAGTACGTGACACCTTCACCCAGTCCGCCGGTACCGGGAAACGGATCAGAACGTTCTCGCAGAGCGGCTCAGTCTCCGACACTCCGGTAAATGACGGGAAGGTGGCTGACATGTTGAGAAAGGCTTGGAGTTCCACGTAGGCCCCTTGGACAGTCACCACGGCTTTGACGGAGAACGGTAGGTTAGTACTTCCCAGGGCTAACGTCTTGTAGCGCATCAGTTCTACTCTACAGGCGTCCGGAGGAGAGAACTTGAGCAGCCGGGACCTGTGGAACTCCAAGTCATTGATGCACTTGTGGAAGTGGCAGTCACTGATCTCCATCCAGCCCTCAAGGAGGTCATCCTGAAAGACCACAATGGAAATTAAAGGACCACAATTGAAATAGACCTAAGTCAACCTTTTTGTGGCATCCTGGATGATTCTACTAATTGTGTTGTCTTTTGATATGCAGGCTAAATTCTATGTATGTGTTGATATCTGTGTTAAGAAACTAACACCCAACCTCCTCAGAGCCAGAGCCGTAGCTGGCGTTGAAGCGGAGGAGCCCTAGGTCGTTGAGAGCCAGGAAACACTCCCCTGGTCCGTTGAGGAACGCCAGGCAGTGGATCCTTGTCATGGCTGCCCGATCCATCACCACACCGTTCTTAAAATTTATTTTAAGATTTTAGTCAATGAGAGTTCGAGTGGCAAAAAAAGGATCCCCAAGGAGCATGCAATATGTCAAAAACAGGAGGTAAGGAGTCATTTTTGTGAATGATTTTATCAAAAGACATTCATAGAAATGTATAACCTTCTTATTTAGGCTTTCAATTTGTATATAATAAGTAACAGCAAGTAATTCATGAGTTTTTAATAACGACCTGTAATAATGCTGAAATTCCAATGAACTACACAAACTACTAGGTACATTTCCTGAAGAGACTGTGTGCTATCTTATGGTAGTGAAAGAAGAAGTAAATGTACCTTGTCCAGCTGCACCCAGAGGTGGTCTGTGATCTGCAGTGTCATCTCCTGTTCCTCGTAGTGCCGTTTTTGTGACAGGGGCGGAGTCAGCCTAAGAATCTCCTCCTCCATGGTCTCTAACAGATCCTCCATGTCGCCGTATTCCGTGGTTCCAAATTTCAGCAGCTGCTCCACCTCAGCCTCGTGGGACACCTCCAGCTTCAGATCAAATCAAACTTTATACATTGTTGATTAAACGCCAAGCTAAAAACATGTTTTTTATAAAAAAGTGATTTTTAAAAAAAAAAGAAGTAAAATGCCCTCTTACCTTGTGGTTGTAGCGCTTCTTCTCTGTGTAAGACACGTGCTCCACCTTCACTGTCTGGATCTTGCGAGGCTCTCCGTTGCTCTCCAGCTTGAGATCTGACAACCTGCAGTGAGGCTGCAGCTGGAACTCTTTGAAGGGCTTCTCCAGTCCTTTCTCATAGTACATCTGGAGCACCCCTCCAGACAGCAGACGCAGGTAAATGGGGCCCCACTGTCGGGACGACATTCGGCTTTTCTTCTCTGGGATCCTCAGCATTAAAGACCAGCCGTCTCTCTTCTCGCTACGGAACAGACTGTGAGAGACAAAGGCTGCTGATGGTCCCTCCCTGACGTCCTCCTTGTCTCTTACTCCTCTCCTCCCCCCTCTATCCATCCCTACTCCTTCCTCTGTGTCATTGTCTTCCTCGGCCCGCAGGCCCTCCAGCTTGTGGCAGATGTAGGAGTAGGAGCTCTGGAGGTGGTCTGGTCGAGGAGGATCGTTGCTGTCTTTCGGCTGGATGAAGAAGCGAGGCAGACTAGAACCTTCACCCTCAGAGTCGGAAGAGGAGCTCCCAGAGTCCATACTATGCCCACCAGCCCCCTCCCAGAATGGGTTGAAATGCCCCGGGTCCCCCTGGAAGGAGGGGAAGGGACCGGGGCCATCGGAGACAGAGACGTCACTCTGGGGATGTGGGGTGGTGCCTGTGTGGGTGGCCTGGTCTAGGCCTGGGGGAGAAGAAGAATGCATGGTGGCAGAGGCAGAACTAGAGAAACTACGGAAGAAGTCGTGCTGATCCCAGGACCTGCAATGGAAAGGTAATGCACTGCTAGGAGGAGCCTCCCTTACCGGCGTGCAGAGAGGAGTGTTGTAGGGCACACAGGAACTTCCATTGATGTTAAAATGCATTGGAGGGGAGCTGAATTCAAGGGAACTGCTGAAGCTCCGGGATGGATCTCCCAATGGGGGCAGTACCAGCTTTAGGCCATTGGGACGGGGGACTGTCTTTAACCCTGTCGTTGTCACACTACCTGGGTGTGTCTTCAGAGCTGTAGAGGCATAGGAAGGGGGTGACCCTATCTTTGCCCCTGGTGACTTCAGTGGTGTTAAGGCCAACTTTGTCCCACTCCCTGGGATCTTCAGGGGTGTTGAGGCAAAAGAAGGGGACGTAGATGTAGTACACTCATCCTCGAAGGTCACCCAGTTTGGATTGTTCATGGAGCACATGGCTGTGGTTTTTTGGCATCCAGGTTCAAGTCAGTACTTCCTGGTTCTGTTGTTGACGTTATCCTCAGACTCCACCACAGAGGCCTTCCCTGCTGAAAAGCTGAACAGAACATTGTCATAGATTAGAACATACAGAGTAACAGCATACAATGTTTTTCTGTAGAATCTACAGGTATCAGTGGAGACTGGTGGGAGGAGCTATAGGAGGATGGGCTCATTGTAATGGCTGGAATGGAATTAATGGAACAGAGTCAAACATATGGTTTCCATATGCATGATGTGTTTTATACCGTTCTATAAAATTCCATTCCAGCCATTACAATGAGCCCGTCCTCCAATAGCGTCTCCCTCCAGCCTCCTCTGGCAGGTATTATATATTGGTGCATTTGCTATGAAATATACTGTATCAGGCATCTCTAATTTACACCAATACATAACCTCGCAATCCCCCCTAGTGAGCATTCTGTCTAAGAGACCTCTCCTACAGTTAGTGTTGCCGTAGACTTTAATGCAGGGAAACTTAAATCAGTTCTACCAAATCTCTATCAACATGTTAAATGTGCAACCAGAGGGAAAAAAATTCTAGATCACCTGTACTCCACAAACAGAGACGCGTACAAAGCTCTCCCTCGCCCTCCATTTCGTTAATCCGACCACAACTCTATCCTCCCGATTCCTGCTTACAAGCAAAAATTAAAAGCAGGAAGCACCAGTGACTCGGTCTATAAAAAAAAAAGTCAGATGAAGCAGATGCTAAACTACAAGACTGCTTTGCTATCACAGACTGGAACATGTTCCGGGATTCTTCCGATGACATTGAGGAGTACACCACATCAGTCACTGGCTTTATCAATAAGTGCATTGAGGACGTCGTCCCCACGGTGACTGTATGTTCATACCCCAACCAGAAGCCATGGATTACAGGCAACATTCGCACTGAGCTAAAGGGTAGAGCTGCCGCTTTCAAGGTGCGGGACTCTAACCCGGAAGCTTACAAGAAATCCCGCTATGCCCTGCGACGAACCATCAAACAGGCAAAGCGTCAATACAGGGCTAAGATTGAATCATACTACACCGGCTCCGACGCTCGTCGGATGTGGCAGGGCTTGCAAACTATTACAGACTACAAAAGGGAAGCACAGCCGCGAGCTGCCCAGTGGCACAAGCCTACCAGACGAGCTAAATCACTTCTATGCTCACTTCGAGGCAAGCAACACTGAGGCATGCATGAGAGCATCAGCTGTTCCGGACGACTGTGTGATCACACTCTCCGTAGCCGCCGTGAGTAAGACCTTTAAACAGGTCAACATACACAAGGCTGCGGGGCCAGACGGATCACCAGGACGTGTGCTCCGAACATGTGCTGACCAACTGGCAGGTGTCTTCACTGACATTTTCAACATGTCCCTGATTGAGTCTGTAATACCAACATGTTTCAAGCAGACCGCCATTGTCCCTGTGCACAAGAACAAAGGCAACCTGCCTAATTGACTACAGACCAGTGGCACTCACGTCTGTAGCCATGAAGTGCTTTAAAGGCTGGTAATGGCTCACATCAACACCATTATCCCAGAAACCCTAGACCCACTCCAATTTGCATACCACACAAACAGATCCACAGATGATGCAATCTCTATTGCACTCCACACTGCCCTTTCCCACCTGGACAAAAGGAACACCTATGTGAGAATGCTGTTCATTGACTACAACTCAGCGTTCAACACCATAGTACCCTCAAAGCTCATCACCAAGCTAAGGATCCTGGGACTAAACACCTCCCTCTGCAACTGGATCCTGGACTTCCTGACAGGCCGCCCCCAGGTGGTGAGGGTAGATAGCAACACATCTGCCACGCTGATCCTCAACACTGGAGCTCCCCAGGGGTGCGTGCTCAGTCCCCTCCTGTACTCCCTGCTCACCCACGACTGCATGGCCAGGCACGACTCCAACACCATCATTAAGTTTGCTGACGACACAATAGTGGTAGGCCTGATCACCGACAACGACGAGACAGCCTATAGGGAGGAGGTCAGAGACCTGGCCGGGTGGTGCCAGAATAACAACCTATCCCTCAACGTCACCAAGACTAAGGAGATGATTGTGGACTACAGGAAAAGGAGCACGTCCCCATTCTCATTGACGGGGCTGTAGTGGAGCAGGTTGAGAGCTTCAAATTCCTTGGTGTCCACATCAACAACAAACTAACATGTTGCAAGCACACCAAGACAGTCGTGAAGAGGGCACGACAAAGCCTATTCCCCCTCAGGAAACTAAAAAGATTTGGCATGAGATCCTCAAAAAGTTCTACAGCTGCAACATCGACAGCATCCTAACCGGTTGCATCACTGCCTGGTACAGCAATTGCTCGGGCTCCGACCGCAAGGTACTTCAGAGGGTAGTGCGTACGGCCCAGTACATCCCTGGGGCACTGCTGCCTGCCATCCAGGACCTCTACACCAGGCGGTGTCAGAGGAAGGCCCTAAAAATTGTCAAAGACCCCAGCCATCCCAGTCATAGACTGTTCTCTACTACCGCATGGCAAGCGGTACCGGAGTGCCAAGTCTAGGACAAAAAGGCTTCTCAACAGTTTTTACCCCCAAGCCATTAGACTCCTGAACATCTAACCAAATGTCTTTTTACTGTTGTTTTATTTCTTTACCCACACACACACACACACACACACACACACACACACACCTTTTTCCCCCACACCATTGGTTAGAGCCTGTAAGTAAGCATTTCACTGTAAGGTCTACATGTGTTGTATTCGGCGCACGTGACAAATAAACTTTAATTTGGGCAGTTGTCATAATTGACATTTGGGCTCCTTTTAGTAGAATTTAGTGGGATTTTGGCTCAGATTAATCTGCAAAGTGTCATAAAAATCTGCCAACACAGTGCAGTTGCAATCCGCGACATTAAATTTCCCACATGACTGGTTGAATGATTCAATAGCTGGCGAGTTGACTGTTGGTTGAATGATTCAATAGCTGGCGAGTTGACTGTTGGTTGAATGATTCAATAGCTGGCGAGTTGACTGTTGGTTGAATGATTCAATAGCTGGCGAGTTGACTGTTGGTTGAATGATTCAATAGCTGGCGAGTTGACTGTTGGTTGAATGATTCAATAGCTGGCGAGTTGACTGTTGGTTGAATGATTCAATAGCTGGCGAGTTGACTGTTGGTTGAATGATTCAATAGCTGGCGAGTTGACTGTTGGTTGAATGATTCAATAGCTGGCGAGTTGACTGTTGGTTGAATGATTCAATAGCTGGCGAGTTGACTGTTGGTTGAATGATTCAATAGCTGGCGAGTTGACTGTTGGTTGAATGATTCAATAGCTGGCGAGTTGACTGTTGGTTGAATGATTCAATAGCTGGCGAGTTGACTGTTGGTTGAATGATTCAATAGCTGGCGAGTTGACTGTTGGTTGAATGATTCAATAGCTGGCGAGTTGACTGTTGGTTGAATGATTCAATAGCTGGCGAGTTGACTGTTGGTTGAATGATTCAATAGCTGGCGAGTTGACTGTTGGTTGAATGATTCAATAGCTGGCGAGTTGACTGTTGGTTGAATGATTCAATAGCTGGCGAGTTGACTGTTGGTTGAATGATTCAATAGCTGGCGAGTTGACTGTTGGTTGAATGATTCAATAGCTGGCGAGTTGACTGTTGGTTGAATGATTCAATAGCTGGCGAGTTGACTGTTGGTTGAATGATTCAATAGCTGGCGAGTCGACTGTTGGTTGAATGATTCAATAGCTGGCGAGTCGACTGTTGGTTGAAATATTCAATAGCTGGCGAGTCGACTGTTGGTTGAATTATTCAATAGCTGACGAGTCGACTGTTGGTTGAATTATTCAATAGCTGACGAGTCGACTGTTGGTTGAATTATTCAATAGCTGACGAGTCGACTGTTGGTTGAATTATTCAATAGCTGACGAGTTGACTGTTGGTTGAATTATTCAATAGCTGACGAGTTGGGTTGTTTCTTTTATTGGTGGCAAATCAGCAAATAGTGCCATGTGGTAATATTTAGCCCAACACAAGAGAACAATACTGAATATATAAAGAAGTTAGAGAGGAGGAGAAAGTAACATCTTGCTCTTTGCGGTGTCTGTGTCTTGTCACCAGTCAACCACACACACAATCCCTGTGTTCTCCCACTGGAATTGAAGAGGATAAATATAGAAACACTGAACATGCTAGTGGACACCGATGAGTAACATCTGTCTAAACGCTACAGCTGCAGCCTTGTTGAATGAAAAGGCAGAGAGGTGCAGCTCTGCTCTGTCAGCAACTACCAGAGGAATTGGGGTCGATTTCAATTTGTGTTGGACTTCAGCTCCCTCCTACTCAAAGGTGGTGAAAAGTGGAATACATTGGAGTTGGAATAAAATGTAGGGTTTTGGAAATTGTACATAGATAGTGATGGATGAAAATACCATGCTCTAGTGGGAAATGTGGAAGATGGAATAGAACTGAATCAGAGGGGTTGGGTAGTGTTCATTACGCCAAATAGAAAACACAGGCTTTCCTTGGACTCGTCCAATAAGAAATACCTATTTTCGTTTTCTGTTGCAAAATGTTTTGCTAATGAATACAAGGACACTGCTCTGCTCTAGTCAGTTTTAGCAGCATTCAGGAAATGTGTCACTGGCACTCGAGCAGAGAGCCAATCACCACTCTTTATTCGCCAACAGTATGAAACCATCTGTGATAACTAGGCTGTGGAACACTGGAACAGCTGGTGAGATATGGGGCACAGACACTACTACTTAACTCATATGACTTAATGAGTTACACCTCATATATTGTAAACCTCATCCCCAGGCTAACTGCCAAAGAGCCGGCTGGTGGCCAAATCGAATAAAATGATTACTGCATAGTCTATTATGTGGTAGCAGTTGATTCATTTGGTTGAGGTGTGGAAATATTGCCTTGTCCCAGATCTGTTTTGCAAGACATCACTAACAGATCTGGGACAAGGAACTTGGAAATATAGGCTAGTACATTAACCTGAACTCTGATGTCATCCATGCCCTCCACACCAGCTGTCATAAGTTTCCATGTTAGAGAATACTGTAATGTCTTGCAATGCCAGACTACCTTCACCCAGCACAATGGAGAGCAGACACGCTGTAATCGGCATACAATCTAGCAATTGATTCCCAGTCAACAGACGCAAAACACCGGTTTCAATCTTTATCCATCACAGCCACCAACCTCACCACAGAGATACAGGCCTAACTTCTGGAAATTAAACTAAGCACAGTAGTTACTCTGC
The DNA here is from genome assembly GCF_029448725.1 of Salvelinus fontinalis. Taxonomy (NCBI): domain Eukaryota; kingdom Metazoa; phylum Chordata; class Actinopteri; order Salmoniformes; family Salmonidae; genus Salvelinus; species Salvelinus fontinalis. Next base: position 84,797,392 of record NC_074665.1, read on the forward strand.
AATCTCCTTACCAACTCCCTACCCCCACTATTACATTTACCACAGCCAATGGGTTACAGCCTACAGTATGTATGAAGACAACTAGTGGCACTGGAAAAGTTCCTTTCATGCTATAAATAACTATGGAGGGAGCTCAAGGGCTGTAGGAGCCCAAGGGAGCGTCTCAGAGTAGAAATGCTGATCTAGGATCAGTTTAGCCTTTTAGGTCTTAATGAATAAGATTACATGGACCTGATCCCCGATCAGCACTTCTACTCTGAGACTTTTGTATTTTTATTTAACTAGGTTAGTCAGTTAAGAACAAATTCTTATTTACAATGATGGCCTACACCGGCCAAACCCGGACGACACTGGGACAATTGTGCACCGCCCTATCCCAATCACGGCCGGTTGTGATACAGCCCGAAATCGAACCAGGATCTGTAGTGGCACCTCTAGCACTGAGATGCAGTGCCCTAGACAGCTGCGCCACTCAGGAGCCCAAATTATACATACTGGGCCCAGCATGGTAATGGGGCTGTCAAGGCCTGGAGAGCTGGGTCGTTCTAATGAGGACTAAGGAAGTTAGATATGGCAGGTATGTCTGTTATGGTTCACCCTCAGCTTCTCCCTCTGTCTTATGGACTGAACTGTGGTTTGATCTAGCAGTGTTCCAAGAAAGATTGAACCTTGTAGACTACAGGCTAACTGAGCTATGGTTTCAAAAGTGCATCAGCCTTAACCCCATATTCTGCCATTATCCCTGCTGTTTAATGGTTATTTCAATTCATCCCATTGATTCAGGCATGTTGAAATGACAGAATGTGGCTTTTAGGGAAGAAGAACCTTGTATTGAGGCTAACTGAACTCTAACTGAACTCCTGCAGGCAATTTCACTCCCAGACAGTACTGCCACCTCCAGCAGCCTGTTACAAAGAGATGGAGCAGAGAAATAGCCTGATCCCAGATGCATTGTCACGCTAGCAGGAGTTGGCATGAGAGTGCAAACGGATTCAGCACCAGGCTAGTAGCAGGGGGAATGATACATAAATCTGCAGAGGCAGAAGAAGGACATTCCTATCATTCCTAAGGGACAGAGCAACATGCACACAGGAAATACCAGCCTACTCTGCTGCTCCCACACAACTCACTGTCACTGGGATCACAGACAATATATACCACATTGATTACACTGTACTGTAGATGTCACTCATGTCTGGTTGCTCATGTTAGTAGAGTTATGATTGAAACCTGAACTTTTAGATTGCTTTGTCCCCAGACACAGATTAAACCTAATCCTAATTAGTTTTTTAGTCAAGGACTAAAATTAAAAAGGTGGCGTCTGAAACCACCTTTACTGTACGAGCCTATTTTGTAAGGACAAGCCTCCTCAGTGGTCTGATAACTAAATAAGAAGCATCTGATCATGTTTGCATCATATGATAGCTCGCTCTCCAGTAATGTTTGTCTCACATGATATAAATCATCCTTTTATAATGACTTGAAATGAGAGAGACAGTGGATGAAGATAAAGACAGGGAAACACCAAAGCTCCTACACGATGGCTATGGAACTTTTTCACTTCAGGTAATGTATTTCCCAACAGACTCTTTTCAAATAGCTACAAGACAATGACTTGAGTAAGTGACAAACAAGCCACATTTAGAAAAAGATCCACCTCAATGTGACTTCCCTTGTTAAATAAAGAACCCTCTGGTTACGTAGTCTGTAAAACTGTCAGACAGAGGTGACGGGAGGTGAGTTGAGTCACGGACAAATTTATTTTCTTACTTGCATCCATTGCTCTGTATATGCATTATTTGAGTGTGGTTACATTTCTCCAGCCCATTCACTCAGGTGTTTACCAAAACAAGTGGCAGTTCGAATCCCAGATTGCCCCTTTAAAAGTTGTCATCGTGACCTTATTTAGCTTGTTCAGTGGAATTTACATGAATATCTATTAGACTACTGTTTTCTGAGTGTTTGAGCATATCGTTTTGCTCCAGAACTTTGACAGAATTCTTAATAGAAGAATATCCCATTTAATTTGGAATCAAAGACTTCCTGCTGTGACAAGAGATTCATGCCCCCTGTAAGTGCTACTGTGCACTGCAAGTCCCCCTGCTATTGTGCTGAATTAACTGTGTGATGACCCATTTCAACAGGGAATAAAATAGACTACAGTCCCTACCTTTGCAAAAACTGTTCTGTGTGGGTGTTCTGTGTGTGGGGGGGTTTTGTGTGTGTGTGTGTTTTGTGTGTGTGTGTGCATGCATGTGTTTTGTGTGAATGTCTGTGTTGACCCTGTGCTGACCCTGTCCTCTAGATGTCCCCAGGAAACTTAAATCAGCATGGCTTGATTAGAACAAATCAATTACTTGATTAAAGGACCAATCTGCATTTCGAACAATAACAAAGCATACACCCCACCACTGACTTCATAAACAGCTGAGGGATGGGGATGGGGAAATGTAACCACTCTCAAACTCATTAATAGCGCTATGGATGGAAGGACTGACCATCCATGATATCAACATTATAGTTTTAACCATGTGTTGAGTTTTTGTTTACATTTACAAACAAAGGAGTAAAACAAGCTTATAGTTTGGGTTTTGATGTGGTAAGACAGTTAAGTTAATGTGTCATCTATAAGTTTTCAATAATCAATAGGTATTATTACTTTAAAAATCAAAAACATTTATGTAGCAACTGCAGATTGCCCCTATATTTAGTTGTAATATTTTCCTTCATGCCATCTGTCAATTAACTGCAAAACAACTACCATTATATTGATCAACCTATAAATGTTAATCAAGCACTATGTGTGGGAACAACCTATTTAAAAGTCTCTGCTATAGCTAACTTTTTGCTTTGAGTGAAATGAGCCAAGTCTGTCTGTCCAGTGTACAAGAACGCCTACTTGAGTGACCGCTGACCTAGTGGTTTTAAGATTGACAGATTCACTATAATGACATGAGAAAATGTTGCCTGCAGGCCCATTCTTCAGTGAAACTCTGGCATTAAGATAATTGTTGTTTTGCCATGTATTGTTCCAACACAGACTATACAAAGGTCTCTGTAAAAATTAAACCGTGTTGTGATCGTCCATGACTCATTCCTATACCGCCAGAGGAAACTAGCTTCAACATCACGGCAGGAACGATGCAATGTCACAAAAGGAGAATTATCCTACCTGTGCTTTTTTTTTAACCTGTTTTCGTTGTTTAGTCATTGAAACTATGACTTTCGACTGAGGTAAAGACAGATTCAGGCTGGATATTCACCTGTAGTTTTCCTTACGTCCACCAACAGCAGTTAGGGACCGTCAACATAGTGACAAATAACATTTTTCTAATTTAAATATCTCTTTAACCATTACTCCTCAAACTTTCTAAACTGGTTCTAGCTGGCATAGACACACGTTTTAGTTGGTTTACATCTCACATTATTTTAAATTATTTAGTTTTGAAATTCAATAGCGCCTTGGTCATGTGACCCGCACACCATAAACAATGTGCATAATGTACACTCAGTGGGCCTACACATCTTTTTGTTTGTCCATTTGCATCTCATGAGATTTTACGATAAATTTAAAAATATTCAAATGTCAATAGCTCCTTAGCCTTATGACCTACAACCCTCAAGCTACTTTCAGAACATCCAGTCACTAACCTTAAATATTGCACACCCTTTAGTTCATCCATTTTCATATCAGGTGATTTTACATAAAGTGTTCTTTATTTTTCCATTGTTTCTAATTTCAATACCTCTCTGGTCATGTGACCTAAAACCCACAAACTGCTGTCAGAATATCCACTGACAAGCCTTATATAGATATTGCACAACTTTTTGTTTGTCCATTTTCATCTCAAACAATTTTACATACACTACCGTTCAAAAGGTTGGGTCACTTAGAAATGTCCTTGTTTTAGAAAGAAAAGCTATTTGTTTGTCCATTAAAACATCAAATTCATCCCAAATACAGCGTAGACATTGCTAATATTGTAAATGACTATTGTAGCTGGAAACGGCAGATTTTTTATGGAATATCTACATAGGCGTACAGAGGCCCATTATCAGCAACCATCACTCCTGTGTTCCAATGGCACGTTGTGTTAGCTAATCCAAGTTGATCATTTTAAAAGGATATTGATCATTAGAAAACACTTTTGCAATTATGTTAGCACAGCTGAAAACGGTTGTCCTGATTAAAGAAGCAACAAAACTGGCCATCTTTAGACTAGTTGGGTATCTGGAGCATCAGCATTTGTGGGTTTGAATACTCGTCAGTCTATTCATGTTCTGAGAAATGAAGGCTATTCCATGCGAGAAATTGCCAAGAAACTGAAGATCTCGTACAACCCTGTGTAGTACTCCCTTCACAGAACAGCGCAAACTGCCTCTAACCAGAATAGAAAGAGGAGTGGGAGGCTCCGGTGCACAACTGAGCAAGAGGACAAGTACGTTAGAGTGTCTAGTTTGAGAAACAGACGCCTCACAAGTTTTCAAATGCCAGCTTCATTAAATAGTACCCGCAAAACACCAGTCTCAAAGTCAACAGTGAAGAGGCGACTCCGGGATGCTGGCCTTCTAGGCAGAGTTGCAAAGAAAAAGCCACATCTCAGACCAATAAAAACAAAAGATTAAGATGGGCAAATGAACACTGGACAGAGGAAAAAAATGTTATGGACAGACAAATCTAAGTTTGAGGTGTTCGGATGACAAAGAAGAACATTCGTGAGACGCAGAAAAACATGCTGGAGGAGTGCTTGACGCCATCTGTCAAGCATGGTGGAGCAATGTGATGGTCTGGGGTGCTTTGTTGGTGGTAAAGTAGAAGACTTGTACAGGGTAAAAGGGATCTTGAAGAAGGAAGGCTATCACTCCATTTTGCAACGCCATGCCCTGTAAACAGAGCTTAATTGGAGCCAATTTCCTGCTACAACAGGACAATGACCCAAAGCACAGCTCCAAACTATGCAAGAACTATTTAGGGAAGAAGCAGTCAGCTGGTATTCTGTATATTATGGAGTGGCCAGCACAGTCACCGGATCTCAACCCTTTGAGCTGTTGTGGGAGTTGCTTGACCGTATGAAGTGCCCATCAAGCCAATCCAATTTTGTGGGAGGTGCTTTAGGAAGCATGGGGTGTAATCTCTTCAAATTACCTCAACAAATTGAACTAAAATGCCAAAGGTCTGCAAGGCTGTAATTGATGCAAATAGAGGATTCTTTGACAAAAGCAAAGTTTGAAGGACACAATTACTATTTCAATTAAAAATCATTATTTATAACCTTGTCAACATCTTGACTATATTTTCAATTCATTTTGCAACTCATTTCATGTATGTTTTCATGGAAAACAAGGACATTTCTAAGTGACCCCAGACTATTGAACAGTAGTGTACATTTTCTAACTTTCAAATTGAAATAGCTCCTTAGTCTTATGACCTACAACCCTCAAACTAGGTTCAGAATATCCACTGAGTAGCCTTCTATGTAGCACAACCTTTTGTTTGTCCATTTTAATCTCACACGATTTTACATACATTTTCAATGTTTCTAATTTCAATAGCTTTTGGTCATGTGACCTACTGGACTCAAACAACGTTCAGAACGTACACGCAGTGGGCCTACACATTGTATACACTTTCATTTGTCCATTTTAAATCTCACACGGTTTACATGATTTTTTTTCATTTCAATAATTCCCTGGTCATGTGACTTACAACCCTCAAACTACTTTCAGAATATCAATTTACTCGCCATAAATATACAGCTGAAGTCGGAAGTTTACATACACCTTAGCCAAATCCATTTAAACTCAGTTTTTCACCATTTCTGACATTTAATCCTAGTAAAAAATCCCTGTCTAAGGTCAGTTAGGGTTAGCAGTTTATTTTAAGAATGTGAAATGTCAGAATAATAGTAGAGAGAATTATTTATTTCAGCTTTTATTTCTTTCATCACATTGCCAGTGGGTCAGAAGTTTACATACACTCAATTAGTATTTGGTAGCATTGCCTGTAAATTGTTAAACTTGGGTAAAACATTTTGGGTAGCCTTCCACAAGCTTCCCACAATATGTTGGGTGAATTTTGGCCCATTCCTCCTGACAGAGCTGGTGTAACGGAGTCAGGTTTGTAGGCCTCCTTGCTCGCACACGCTTTTTCAGTTCTGCCTACAAATTTTCTATAGGATTGATGTCAGGTCTTTGTGATGGCCACTCCGATACCTTGACTCTGTTGCCATTTTGCCACAACTGTGGAAGTATGCTTGGGGTCATTGTCCATTTGGAAGACCCATTTACGACCAAGCTTTAACATCCTGACTGATGTCTTGAGATGTTGCTTCAATATATCCACATAATTTTCTTTCCTTATGATGCCATCTATTTTGTGAAGTGCACCAGTCCCTCCTGCAGCCCAACATGATGCTGCCACCCCCATGTTTCAAGGTTGGGATGGTGTTCTTAACCTGCAAGCCTCCCCCTTTTTCCTCCAAACATAACGATGGTCATTATGGCTAAACAGTTCTATTTTTGTTTCATCAGACCAGAGAACATTCCTCCAAAAAGTACAATCTTTGTCCCCATGTACAGTTGCAAACCGTTTTCTGGCTTTTTTAGGGCGGTTTTGGAGCAGTGGCTTCTTCCTTGCTGAGCAGCCTTTCAGGTTATGTCGATATAGGACTCGTTTTACTGTGGATATAGATACTTTTGTACCTGTTTCCTCCAGCATCTTCACAAGGTTCGTTGCTGTTGTTCTGGGATTGATTTGCACTTTTCGCACCAAAGGACATTCATCTCTAGGAGACAGAACACGTCTCCTTCCTGAGCGGTAGGACGGCTGCGTGGTCCCATGGTGTTTACACTTGCGTACTATTTTCTTGTACAGATGAACGTGGTACCTTCAGGCGTTTGGAAATTGATCCAAAGGATGAACCAGACTTGTGGAGATCTACAATTTCTTTTCTGAGGTTTTGGCTGATTTCTTTTGATTTTCCCATGATGTCAAGCAAAGAGGCACTGAGTTTGAAGGTAGGCCTTGAAATACATCCACAGGTACACCAATTGACTCAAATTATGTCAATTAGCCTATCAGAAGCTTCTAAAACCATGACACCATCTAAAGCCATCATTTTCTAGATTTTTCCGAGCTGTTGAAAGGCACAGTCAACTTAGTGTATGTCAATTTCTGATCAACTGGAATTGTGATACAGTGAATTATAAGTGAAATAATCTGTCTGTAAACAATTGTTGGAAAAATTACTTGCGTCATGCACGAAGTAGATGTCCTAACCGACCTGCCAAAACTATAGTTTTAGCCAAAACTAAACCTATAGTTAACAAGAGATTTGTGGACTGGTTGAAAAAAAAAATTTCATTTCATGTAAACTTCCAACTTCAACTGTACCTATGTGAGAGTGGTTTCTCGGCCCTCACTAGCAAAAAAAAACTAAATAAAGGCACAGACTGTGTGGAAAATGATTTAAGAAAGAGTCTCTCCAATACAACAGTCTTTTCCTCGGTTCACAATTTCGAAGAATAAATAAGGTTTTATATGTAAGATGGTTAAATAAAGAGAAAAATTATTGATTATTATATTATTATTTGTGCCCTGGTCCTATAAGAGCTCTTTGTTACTTCCCATGAGCCAGGTTGTGACTAATTCTAATGTTTAATAAATGTATCATAGTGTGTGTGTGTGGCAGGCGTACAATGACGGCAAAAACAACATTTAAGGGTGCGCTGACCCTGGTGCTAGAGGGGGTAGGCAGCTGGAGGTTGAATGTTGGAAGGGGTACGGGACTATAAAAAGTGTGGGAACCATTGCCATAGGTGAACCTGCAGAAGGATCATTAACGGGTTGTCAGCCGCCGGCGCGGGGCTGTGCTCCAAAAACAAAACGGACAAACTAAAGGGTGTGCAATGCGTAGGCCCACTGAGTGTACGTTCTGAACCTTGTTTGAGTCCAGTATGTCACATAACCAAGGAGCTATTGAAATTAGAACGTTTGAAAAATTCATGTGAAATGATAAATGGACTAACTAAACGGTGTGCAAAGTCAAGTCCCACTGAGTGTACGTTCTGAACCTTGTTTGAAGTCAGTAGGTCACATGACCAAGGAGTTATTGAAATGTAACATTTTGAAAAATTCATGTCAAATTTAGTGAGATGAAAATGACTAAAGAAGTGTAGTCAGTGGACATTCTTAACCTTGTTTGAGTCAAGTAGGTCACATGACCAAGGAGTTTTTGAAATTCAAATTAAAAGAAGTTTGTACTTTGTTTAAGTTCCCTAACTAATTAAACTAGGAATACAAAAAGCTGCTCACATTTACACATGTTTATTAGCTTTGGAAAGCGAATTAATGTCCAAATCATGAAAATAAGATTACATTTATTTGGAGTCTGTGGCTCAAGTGGTTTGAAAGCACGAATATCCAAGCTGAAACTGTCTTTACCTCGGTTGACTACCCATACTAGTTTTTCAGCAAATAATATGACTGAGATTCAGGTAAATTGTTAATGTATAGGCTGATTCCGTTATAAAGCAAATTCCACTCTTATTTTGTTCAAGAAAAGTAAGTGTTTAAGATAGTCAAGATTCGATTTGCCCTGAATAGAATAGACAACTTTGCATGGTGTTGTTAACAGAAGTTGTCCCCAAAACAGATTTCGGCTATTGTGTAGCCTTGCTTGTTTCTTTTAAGTTGCTTTGAAAGAGCAACGAGATGGAAGTTGTCAATTGAGTTGTTAGAGGAAACTCGCGATGAAATCCAAAATACTCACGTTCTCCACAAATCCAGAACGAACAACAATCAGGACATGATTCTTATTTTCAGTTAAAACAGCAGAAATCCCAATATGCAAGCCCGACAGGTTTTTCTCAAAATGGCAGAGGGAGCGCGAGAAAACTGCAGATTTCCTATCCCCTTTAGTCTACCGGGGGAAATTAACAGGACGTCCCTGCTAAAAGAATTGCGGAGCGTGTGAAGGAATGGTCCGACGGATGCAAATATTTCTCCCACATCTCATCTGACCGAATGATGACGAAGCTTTTGACGTGATTGGGAGTCTGTTTTTGCCAATGGTAGAAGTGGCCTGAGAAGTAGTTATTGTAAGTTATTGTCTACAATAACAAAGTGATAAAACATTAGCCTACAATGTTTCTAGTGCAAACAAACATTAGCCTCCTTAAATGTTACGTTACATCGTTTTCACTGCAACCAGCTGGATATATACTGTAATGACCTGACTAGTGCGGGTCGCTACAATACATTGTTATCATAAGCCTAATTGGAAGCTTTAAGAATACAATAGTGTCCTTTAACTTTATACAACAGTAATACAAAAGTAGCCTAATAAAGCAAATTTTCGGATCTGAATCTTTTTTCCTTTCCAGGGGATTGACTTGTGAGAAATTGGATTAGAACAACAAAGGGTGTCTGTCAAATATCCTCGTCCCCGATCCCAGTCAACTCACACGGATTAGGACAGGGACAGAATGTGTCTGTCAATAAACCTCTTCCCAAACTCCAGCCTCGTCAGCTAGGTTACATCAGCAGTGTAGGCCTAATTACAGGCTATGGAGACTGGAGAGGCTAGGTAATAAATTATGACCAACTAAGAACATCTGAAGAGAGTAAAACAGAGATTTGAGTTGCAGTCTGGCAGATGTTTACAGTGGTGCCCCTTTTTTCAAGGCAGGTTACATTTTTGTTGTTGTTGCCTGTTTTGCATGTTATTTTGGTATGAATTCGCGTCACATCCGTTTGCAAACAATGTAAACAAATATTTTACAAATCATTGAATTAATAAATCTGCATACAAAAATGATATTTTTTGCTTTTCCACCTAGCTCAGTGCTTTCTGTGGTGGTGTGGCAACCAGTGTAGGGGTTGGGGATGTTCTCTAGTTGAGCCATGATTGACTCAGTGTTCTGTCACTCATTGGGACACTATGTCACTACAAAATCTACTGGGAGAGCTCTAAAATTCAAGCCTCTTGGGTGCTGCCATAGAGTTACATTAGAAGTGCCCATCCAAGGCTCAAGGTCATGCCACAGATACAACTACGTCATATCACGTTATATCTACAGTAACTTTGATTGTACTGATCATGTCAACATCATACTTTCAAAATCTTCGCTAGCAAGCTAGACAAGCAGTCATCTTCATGAATCATGTCGACAATCTACTGGCAAATCCTTTTAATATGAAAATTAATTCTTTTTTAAAAACTTACCGGTGCTCATCGGCCATTGGATATAACATTACACAATTGTAAATTCAACAAAGTGGTTTGGTAGGAATCAGTGGCTAACTGTAAGCGTTGCAAAGCAGTCACTAGCATGCTATTCAGTGGTGTGGGTGTGTGGTCCAAGTCACTGTTTAATATTTTACATTTTTACATTTTAGTCATTTAGCAGACGCTCTTATCCAGAGCGACTTACAGTAGAGTGCATACATTTTATTACATTTTTTTACATGCTGAGACAAGGATATCCCTACCGGCAAAAACCCTCCCTAACCCGGACGACGCTATGCCAATTTTGCGTCGCCCCACGGACCTCCCGGTTGCGGCCGGCTGCGCCAGAGCCTGGGCGCGAACCCAGAGACTCTGGTGGCACAGCTAGCACTGCAATGCAGTGCTCTAGACCACTGCGCCACCCGGGAGGCCATAATATCTATGCAGTCACTTTACCCCTACCTACATGTACCTGTATTACCTCAACTAACCTGTATCCCCCCACATCCGTACCGGTACCCCCTGTATATAGCCTCGTTATTGTGATTTTATTGTTGCACTTTTATTTTTTGACTTTATTTTATTTAGTACATATTATTCTTAAAACTGCATTGTTGGTTAAGGGCTTGTAAGTAAGCATTTCACGGTAAGGTCTACACCTGTTGTATTCAGCACATGTGACAAATCAAATTTGATTTGGATTTGATTTAACCTCTCTGGGATAGGGTCTTGTTTCCTGAATTTCCGCCTGACTGACATGCCCAAAGAAAACTGCCTTTTACTCAGGCCCAGAAGCCAGTATATGCATATAATTGGCATCATTGGATAGAAAACACTTTGAATGAACACAGAATTGATATGGGCGAAAAACTAACCAGATTTATTTTAATTTTTAGGTCCTAGACAATGGAAAGCTATGGGTCCTATGTAATTCCGGCTCCCAGCTTGCAATTCCTATGGCTTCCAGTAGATGTCAACAGTCGTTATTCAAAGTTTCAGGCAAGCAAGAATTTGGAGTTTTGGTGAAGAGAGCACAACGCGCGCTTACTAATTTTACTTTCCTATTGAACATACTACTTTCCGTATGAAATATTATAGTTTATATACATTTTAGGGTACCTGAGGATTAATAGAAATGTCATTTCACTTGTTTGGACGAAGTTAAGCGGTAGCTTTTTGGACTCCTTTGGCTGCATGTTGAACAAGTGGATTACTGAAATCAATGGCGCCAACTAAACAGGCTTTTTGGGATATAAAGAAGGATTTTATCTAACAAAACGACCATGTTGTAGCTGGGACCCTTGGGATTGCAAACAAAAGAAGATTTTCAAAAGTAAGTGATTAATTTAATCACTATTTGTGAAGCCTGTGCTGGTTGAAAAATATGTTGTGGGGCGCCGTCCTCAGACAATCGCATGGTATGCTTTCGCTGTAAAGCCTATTGTAAATCGGACAACGCAGTTAGATTAACAAGAATTTAAGCTTTTAAATTACATAAGATACTTGTATGTTCATGAATGTTTAATATTACGATTATTTATTTGAATTGCGAGCCCTCCAATTTCACCAGATGTTGTCGACAGGTGTCCCGGTAGCGGGATGCCTATCCCTAAGAAAGGGTATTTTTTCCAACCTTAAAAAGATAAAACAGTCAACACCGTGGGCCAGAAAAGGTTGAAAACATTGGCCATGGCGTCAAACCAGCATGACTTCTGCCGTGTACAAAACAACTGGAAACTCGGAACTGGGTAATCTCAGACTTCAGTGAGTTCAACACAACTGCGAACTCAGATAAAAGAGCTCAGACTGGGAAAATACGTTTTGAACGGTCATCCAACTCAGAATTCCATGTCGGGAACTCGGTCCTCTTTCTAGAGCTCTGACCTGAAGATCACTGACATCATGATTCAACCTTGTTTTTCCCCCCAGAGTTCCCAGTTGTCTTGAAAGCACCATCAATCCAGAGAATGCCAGACTTTGATGACAAAAAATGTACAAAATGTGCTCACAAGGACCGCAGCACCACCTTCCTGTTCAAGTGAGCATAGCACAAGGTGAGTCCAAAAATATATTGTATGCTCCTGCATAAATGATGTAATATGCCATTGAGATGTGTGCAGTGCCTTCGGAATGTATTCAGACCCCTTGACGTTTTCCAAATTTTGTTACATTACAGCCTAATTCTAAAATTGAATAAATAATTTCCCCCCATAATGACAAATCAAAAACGTTTTTTTAGACATCTTTGCTATTTTATAAAAAATAAACAGTAGGCTAAGTTATGAGGGGGAAAGGGAAAAAAATATTTGAATGGACATGACTTGGAAAGGCACACACCTGTCTATATAAGGTCCCACAGTTGACAGTGCATGTCAGAGCAAAACCCAAGCCATGAGGTTGAAGGAATTGTCCAAAGAGGTCCGAGACAGAAATGTGTCGAGGCACAGATCTGGGGAAGGATACCAAAACATTTCTGCAGCATTGAAGGTCCCCAAGAACACAGTGGCCTCCATCATTCTTAAATGGACGAAGTTTAGAACCACCAAGACTCTTCCTAGAGCTGACCTAACTGAGCAAACGGGGGAGAAAGGCCTTGGTCAGGGTGGTGACCAAGAACCCGATGGTCACTGACAGAGCCAGTACGTCACTGGGGCCAAGCTTCCTGCCATCCAGGAGCTATATACTAGGCGGTGTCAGAGGAAGGATATCCTACTTGAGTAAAAGTAAAGATGCCTAAATAGAAAATGACTCAAGCAAAAGTCACCCAGTAAAATACTACTTGAATAAAGGTCTAAAAGCATGCTTGCTGCTACGCCACCATGTCTGTGTCAATGACTGACTTCAACTGTATTCCTACACTTTGCACTTCAAAATAAATCTCAGCTCGGTTAAAAATACACACAAGAATAACTATTTTATTTATCAGTGATTCAGGAGTAACATTAAAACAGAATAATATTCCCCACCGACATTAGACAACTATACAGAAAACAAGTACATGAAGTCAACGATGAGAATTTGATATTTGATATTAATATTATGAGATTGAGATGAACTAAAATAGCAGTGCAGATGGTACTCTTTTGCTAAGTGTAGAGATGTACACTGCTCAAAAAAATAAAGGGAACACTTAAACAACACAATGTAACTCCAAGTCAATCACACTTCTGTGAAATCAAACTGTCCACTTAGGAAGCAACACTGATTGACAATAAATTTCACATGCTGTTGTGCAAATGGAATAGACAAAAGGTGGAAATTATAGGCAATTAGCAAGACACCCCCAATAAAGGAGTGGTTCTGCAGGTGGTGACCACAGACCACTTCTCAGTTCCTATGCTTCCTGGCTGATGTTTTGGTCACTTTTGAATGCTGGCGGTGCTTTCACTCTAGTGGTAGCATGAGACGGAGTCCCACACAAGTGGCTCAGGTAGTGCAGCTCATCCAGGATGGCACATCAATGCGAGCTGTGGCAAGAACGTTTGCTGTGTCTGTCAGCGTAGTGTCCAGAGCATGGAGGCGCTACCAGGAGACAGGCCAGTACATCAGGAGACGTGGAGGAGGCCGTAGGAGGGCAACAACCCAGCAGCAGGACCGCTACCTCCGCCTTTGTGCAAGGAGGAGCACTGCCAGAGCTCTGCAAAATGACCTCCAGCAGGCCACAAATGTGCATGTGTCTGCTCAAACGGCCAGAAACATTTACATTTAAGTCATTTAGCAGACGCTCTTATCCAGAGCGACTTACAAATTGGAAAGTTCATACATATTCATCCTGGTCCCCCCGTGGGGAATGAACCCACAACACTGGCGTTGCAAGCGCCATGCTCTACCAACTGAGCCACACAGGACCAGAAACAGACTCCATGAGGGTGGTATGAGGGCCCAACGTCCACAGGTGGGGGTTGTGCTTACAGCCCAACACCGTGCAGGACGTTTGGCATTTGCCAGAGAACACCAAGATTGGCAAATTCGCCACTGGCGCCCTGTGCTCTTCACAGATGAAAGCAGGTTCACACTGAGCACATGTGACAGACGTGACAGAGTCTGGAGAACGTTCTGCTGCCTGCAACATCCTCCAGCATGACCGGTTTGGCGGTGGGTCAGTCATGGGGTGGGGTGGCATTTCTTTGGGGGGCCGCACAGCCCTCCATGTGCTCGCCAGAGGTAGCCTGACTGCCATTAGGTACCGAGATGAGATCCTCAGACCCCTTGTGAGACCATATGCTGGTGCGGTTGGCCCTGGGTTCCTTTTAATGCAAGACAATGCTAGACCTCATGTGGCTGGAGTGTGTCAGCAGTTCCTGCAAGAGGAAGGCATTGATGCTATGGACTGGCCCGCCCGTTCCCCAGACCTGAATCCAATTGAGCACATCTGGGACATCATGTCTCGCTCCATCCACCAACACCATGTTGCACCACAGACTGTCCAGGAGTTGGCGGATGCTTTAGTACAGGTCTGGGAGGAGATCCCTCAGGAGACCACCTCATCCGCCACCTCATCAGGAGCATGCCCAGGAGTTGTAGGGAGGTCATACAGGCACGTGGAGGCCACACACACACACACACACACACACACACACACACACACACACACACACACACACACACACACACACACACACACACACACTACTGAGCCTCATTTTGACTTGTTTTAAGGACATTACATCAAAGTTGGATCAGCCTGTAGTGTGGTTTTCCACTTTAATTTTGAGTGTGACTCCAAATCCAGAACTCCATGGGTTGATAAATTTGATTTCCATTGATAATTTTTGTGTGATTTTGTTGTCAGCACATTCAACTATGTAAAGAAAAAAGTATTTAATAAGAACTTCCGGGTTGGAGCGAGCGGTCGCATACTACTTCGCTCCGCAGGTAGTATAACTTTTCATTACATTTCATTGGTTTGATTTGTCTAATCTTAGCAATTTCTTCTTAGCTAGCTACATAGCCGTCTTTGTATCAAAGATAATTGCGTAACTATCGTATTTCGTCGTCCTAACGTAGTCTACACTGCTATCTGCCCAGCAGCTAGCCAGCTAGCAAACGTCCACCGTCTACCGAATAGCAGCACTGTAGAAACTATTACACTCAACGGAACGACTTGATTAGTGTAGTGTTAGCTAGCTACATAGTTGTCTTTGCTGTCTTCGTATCCAAGATGATTGTGTAGTTTAGAGTGTGTAGTTCTAGAGTGATTATCTTAATTTACCGAGGTTAGCTAGCCAGCTATTTGTCGTCCTTAACGTAGGAGACACTGCTAGCTAGCCAACAGCTAGCCAACGTCTACCGAAGAGAACTTCCGCACTCAACAACCCGGTCGCATTCCGCTTCGCTCCACAGGTAGTATCACATTTTCATTTCATTTCATTACAGTACAACGGTTTGATTTGTTTGATCGTAGCTAGCTACATAGCTAGCTACCTAGCCGTCTTTGTATTAAAGATAATTGTGTAGTCTAGAGCGATTTTCTAGCTTAGCTAGCCAGCTATTGTCGTTCTTTTAACGCAACGTAACGTAATCAACACTGCTAGCTAGCCAGCTAGCCCCCGAATAGCAGCACTGTAGAAACTATTACACTCAACGGAACGACTTGATTAGTGTAGTGTCATCAACGCAGCCACTGCCAGCTAGCCTACAAAGTCAACAACGCAGCCACTGCCAGCTAGCCTACTTCAGCAGTACTGTATCATTTTAATCATTTTAGTCAATAAAATTCTTGCTACGTAAGCTTAACTTTCTGAACATTCGAGACGTGTAGTCCACTTGTCATTCCAATCTCCTTTGCATTAGCGTAGCCTCTTCTGTAGCCTGTCAACTATGTGTCTGTCTATCCCTGTTCTCTCCTCTCTGCACAGACCATACAAACGCTTCACACCGCGTGACCGCGGCCACCCTAATCTGGTGGTCCCAGCGCGCACGACCCACGTGGAGTTCCAGGTCTCCGGTAGCCTCTGGAACTGCCAATCTGCGGCCAACAAGGCAGAGTTCATCTCAGCCTATGCCTCCCTCCAGTCCCTCGACTTCTTGGCACTGACGGAAACATGGATCACCACAGATAACACTGCTACTCCTACTGCTCTCTCTTCGTCCGCCCACGTGTTCTCGCACACCCCGAGAGCTTCTGGTCAGCGGGGTGGTGGCACCGGGATCCTCATCTCTCCCAAGTGGTCATTCTCTCTTTCTCCCCTTACCCATCTGTCTATCGCCTCCTTTGAATTCCATGCTGTCACAGTTACCAGCCCTTTCAAGCTTAACATCCTTATCATTTATCGCCCTCCAGGTTCCCTCGGAGAGTTCATCAATGAGCTTGACGCCTTGATAAGCTCCTTTCCTGAGGACGGCTCACCTCTCACAGTTCTGGGCGAGTTTAACCTCCCCACGTCTACCTTTGACTCAATCCTCTCTGCCTCCTTCTTTCCACTCCTCTCCTCTTTTGACCTCACCCTCTCACCTTCCCCCCCTACTCACAAGGCAGGCAATACGCTCGACCTCATCTTTACTAGATTCTGTTCTTCCACTAACCTCATTGCAACTCCCCTCCAAGTCTCCGACCACTACCTTGTATCCTTTTCCCTCTCGCTCTCATCCAACACTTCCCACACTGCCCCTACTCGGATGGTATCGCGCCGTCCCAACCTTCGCTCTCTCTCCCCCGCTACTCTCTCCTCTTCCATCCTATCATCTCTTCCCTCTGCTCAAACCTTCTCCAACCTATCTCCTGATTCTGCCTCCTCAACCCTCCTCTCCTCCCTTTCTGCATCCTTTGACTCTCTATGTCCCCTATCCTCCAGGCCGGCTCGGTCCTCCCCTCCCGCTCCGTGGCTCGACGACTCATTGCGAGCTCACAGAACAGGGCTCCGGGCAGCCGAGCGGAAATGGAGGAAAACTCGCCTCCCTGCGGACCTGGCATCCTTTCACTCCCTCCGCTCTACATTTTCCTCTTCTGTCTCTGCTGCTAAAGCCACTTTCTACCACTCTAAATTCCAAGCATCTGCCTCTAACCCTAGGAAGCTCTTTGCCACCTTCTCCTCCCTCCTGAATCCCCCCCTCTCTGCAGATGACTTCGTCAACCATTTTGAAAAGAAGGTCGACGACATCCGATCCTCGTTTGCTAAGTCAAACGACACCGCTGGTTCTGCTCACACTGCCCTACCCTGTGCTCTGACCTCTTTCTCCCCTCTCTCTCCAGATGAAATCTCGCGTCTTGTGACGGCCGGCCGCCCAACAACCTGCCCGCTTGACCCTATCCCCTCCTCTCTTCTCCAGACCATTTCCGGAGACCTTCTCCCTTACCTCACCTCGCTCATCAACTCATCCCTGACCGCTGGCTACGTCCCTTCCGTCTTCAAGAGAGCGAGAGTTGCACCCCTTCTGAAAAAACCTACACTCGATCCCTCCGATGTCAACAACTACAGACCAGTATCCCTCCTTTCTTTTCTCTCCAAAACTCTTGAACGTGCCGTCCTTGGCCAGCTCTCCTGCTATCTCTCTCAGAATGACCTTCTTGATCCAAATCAGTCAGGTTTCAAGACTAGTCATTCAACTGAGACTGCTCTTCTCTGTATCACGGAGGCGCTCCGCACTGCTAAAGCTAACTCTCTCTCCTCTGCTCTCATCCTTCTAGACCTATCGGCTGCCTTCGATACTGTGAACCATCAGATCCTCCTCTCCACCCTCTCCGAGTTGGGCATCTCCGGCGCGGCCCACGCTTGGATTGCGTCCTACCTGACAGGTCGCTCCTACCAGGTGGCGTGGCGAGAATCTGTCTCCTCACCACGTGCTCTCACCACTGGTGTCCCCCAGGGCTCTGTTCTAGGCCCTCTCCTATTCTCGCTATACACCGAGTCACTTGGCTCTGTCATAACCTCACATGGTCTCTCCTGTAATTATTCGATTTATTGCCTACCTCATGCCTTTTGCACACATTGTATATAGATTCTCTTTTTTCTACCATGTTATTGACTTGTCTATTGTTTACTCCATGTGTAACTCTGTGTTGTTGTCTGTTCACACTGCTATGCTTTATTTTGGCCAGGTCGCAGTTGCAAATGAGAACTTGTTCTCAACTAGCCTACCTGGTTAAATAAAGGTGAAATAAAATAAATAAAATATCATTGCTATGCAGACGACACACAATTAATCTTCTCCTTTCCCCCTTCTGATGACCAGGTGGCGAATCGCATCTCTGCATGTCTGGCAGACATATCAGTGTGGATGACGGATCACCACCTCAAGCTGAACCTCGGCAAGACGGAGCTGCTCTTCCTCCCGGGGAAGGACTGCCCGTTCCATGATCTCGCCATCACGGTTGACAACTCCATTGTGTCCTCCTCCCAGAGCGCTAAGAACCTTGGCGTGATCCTGGACAACACCCTGTCGTTCTCAACTAACATCAAGGCGGTGGCCCGTTCCTGTAGGTTCATGCTCTACAACATCCGCAGAGTACGACCCTGCCTCACACAGGAAGCGGCGCAGGTCCTAATCCAGGCACTTGTCATCTCCCGTCTGGATTACTGCAACTCGCTGTTGGCTGGGCTCCCTGCCTGTGCCATTAAACCCCTACAACTCATCCAGAACGCCGCAGCCCGTCTGGTGTTCAACCTTCCCAAGTTCTCTCACTTCACCCCGCTCCTCCGCTCTCTCCACTGGCTTCCAGTTGAAGCTCGCATCCGCTACAAGACCATGGTGCTTGCCTACGGAGCTGTGAGGGGAACGGCACCTCAGTACCTCCAGGCTCTGATCAGGCCCTACACCCAAACAAGGGCACTGCGCTCATCCACCTCTGGCCTGCTCGCCTCCCTACCACTGAGGAAGTACAGTTCCCGCTCAGCCCAGTCAAAACTGTTCGCTGCTCTGGCCCCCCAATGGTGGAACAAACTCCCTCACGACGCCAGGACAGCGGAGTCAATCACCACCTTCCGGAGACACCTGAAACCCCACCTCTTTAAGGAATACCTAGGATAGGATAAAGTAATCCTTCTCACCCCCCCCCCCTTAAAAGATTTAGATGCACTATTGTAAAGTGGCTGTTCCACTGGATGTCATAAGGTGAATGCACCAATTTGTAAGTCGCTCTGGATAAGAGCGTCTGCTAAATGACTTAGATGTAAATGTAAATGAATATTTCATTCATTCAGATCTAGGATGTGTTATTTTAGTGTTCCCTTTATTTTTTTGAGCAGTGTATAAATATTTGTAATAAATGACAATTACAACAATACTGAATGAACAATGAACACTTAATATAATACATAAATAAAATCAATTTAGTCTCAAATAAATAAGGAAATGTTAAATTTGGTTTAAATAATGCAAAAACACAGTGTTGGAGAAGAAAGTAAAAGTGTAATATGTGCCATATAAAAAAGCTAACTTTTAAGTTCCTTGCTCAGAACATGAGAACATATGAAAGCTGATGGTTCCTTTTCCTTTTCCACAGCAGTTTTGCATCCCCCTGCTGCCTTACAGAAGTGCTCTCCCCTGTACTGGCTGTGGCCAAATTCTTTTCTTTTAGGCTTGACACATATCTTACAGGGGAAAGCAACAGATAACCTCCTCTTTCTCACAGGTCCATTACCAGCCTTCGCATCTCTCTTCCTCAAATCTGTGGACCTGGTCAGGGGGAGGCCTTTATGAGGGTGGAAGTGGCAGCAACTCTAGCATTAGGGGGTTTGCTTGTTGGTAGGCGCCGCTTAGCTGTCCTCCTGACCCCCGTGTTGCTCCTGGATGGAGCTGGCTTCAGCTTCTTGTCTACAGAGGAACACACAGGTAGTGGCTTATTATAACACATTACACAAAGGGAAATTGCTATAGTCAAACACACAAATGTGAATTTAAGAGAACTCACCTTTGGGGGGGGGGGGCTGTTCAGAACTGGGGGCCAACATGGACTGCTGAATTTCAGGTGTGGGGGAGGGGGGGACAAGCTGGTATCTGTTTCTTGTCTACAGAAGGACAAACAGGCATTAGTGTCTTAATGAACACAATATATTCCTATATTTAAACATTTGTTACTTTAACGAAAGTTTATTTTAACAAACACATTCATTTTTTGGGTAATTTATCGTTTTTCTTTTCATTAACAAGTTGTATTGATTATTTATTGTTTGAATTGTTTCTTTTTGTAAGATTAACTAATCAATAAACTAATCAATAAATAAAAATTTCAAGGGAGAAAAAATGCTTGCATTCAATGATTATTTATTTCACAGGGAATGTCATGTGTGCACCAACCCAGCATGATGTCCCCTACACCTACTGTACAAGTTAAGGTGATTTAAAATGAGCTAAATGTACAAGAGATTAACAATGAATGTCGTAAAAAAATAAACAAGAAATAACATATGTACAAAAACTACTTTAAAATGTACACACCAGTCAGAGTTTACTGGCCCTGGCTAGCACCATGCTGGGACCTCATGAGTGCCAGCCACTCCTCCACAGTTTGGCTGCCAGAGGTAGTGGCACAGAATCGCACAGTACCATACATACTGTGTCCAAATTCAGAAGTTTTAGGCTTGCCACATTTAGAGCAGTTATGTCCTTCGTATGGCTTATGCGCTCTGACTTTAGTCCCAGAATCCAGTCTCTTCCTCCATTTGGTGGTCCTGGAGACCTTGGGTCCACCAGCAGGAGGAAGAAGAGGAGTGGAGGTCGAGGGCAGGTCTTGGGAGACTGGAGTTATAGGGAGGGAGGTGATAGGCAGACTGGGTGGCGGTAGAGGTGGCAGTGGCTGACTAGTGGCTGCTCTGCCACACTGTGTAGCCTGCCCCGTTCTGTCCTCTGGAAGCTGGTAGGTGCTGCTGGTTGATGGGGCTGGCAGCGGTGATGTGCTCCTGACTGCAGTGTGGAAGGGGCCTGACTCCTCCCTCTCTGCAGTCATGCTGTCCCAGGTCTGGAGCAGGGTCACTAACTCCAACACTGTCAACCAGTGAACTACACATACAACATACCAAAATATAAAAAAACTTACCACTGTGTCAAGGTCAACTTGTTGACCTCAAACAGTTGCAGCCTTGTGTCGGTATTCAAGTTTGGGCTGCCCAGCACCATGATCCTGATTCTCCTGTAGTCCCCCAGGATGGCAACCCACCTGTTGACCCGGTTTCCAAGCACCATCTTGCCAGCAGGATGTTTGTGGCACAGCCTAACAAAAATGGCCTCTACTATCCTGCTGGTGTTGGGCCACTGAGCAAGTCCAGAGCCTTGCCCAAGCGGTAGCTGAAGGTAGATTAAGTTAACCAAAGGAAACATCACGTTAATGAGAAATACACTCATGGTTTTATGTGTGTGGTGAGTTTAGAACAATGTGCAGTACGTACCGCTTCATACTCTCTTCCCCCGTCACGGTTGAGCTCTTTGAATTGTTGAAGCGCCCCTGCAGGACTCAGTCCCGGAACCTCTCGGGGTAGGAGACTGCCGCCTTGTCTCTCTCTGGAAGATTTCCCCAGAGAGCCATGATCTCCTCTATTTGCCTATTAGAGATCCACGGCCCCTCCAGCAGCCTCAGCAGACTGTTGGCCAGGAGGACCACGTGCTGGTATCCACTAAACCCCTTCGGGTCCTATGTACTCCTGGAAATAGAAGAGTCATGGGGAAGGGTTGGATTACTAGTCAGATTAATAGTTAATGAATGAAAGGAAACTTAAGCAATGTGAGCTGTTTAGGATGTGGATAGGCACTTAAGTCATCCTCTGTGTCCTGACTGGCAGCGGGTGCAGTGTCCACCTCTTCCGTAGTGTCATCAGGGGGTGTGATGACAGGTACCTGGGATGGGTTGAGTGGGCTCAGTGGGCGGTGGAGTGGCCTTCCTGAGTGGAGGGACTGGTGGGAGACTGTCATTGAGCGCGTGCAAGGAGATCATCCTCCTCCTCAAGCGCTCCCAGGTCGTCCTCCTCCCTCAAATGTTTTATTTATTTCACCTTTATTTAACCAGGGAGGCTAGTTGAGAACACGTTCTCATTTACAACTGCGACCTGGCCAAGATAAAGCAAAGCAGTTCGACACATACAACAACACAGTTACACATGGGATAAACAAACATACAGTCAATAATACAATAGAGAAAGTCTATATACAGTGTGTGCAAATGAGGTAAGATAAGGGAGGTAAGGCAATAAAATAGGCCATGGTGGCGAAATTATTACAACATACCAAGTAAACACTGGCGTGATAGATGTGCAGAAGATGGATGTGCAAGTACAGATACTGGGGTGCAAAGGAGCAAAGTAAATAAATAAATACAGTATGGGGATGAGGTAGTTGGATGGGCTATTTACAGATGGGCTATGTACAGGTGCAGTGATCTGTGAGCTGCTCTGACAGCTGGTGCTTAAAGCTAGTGAGGGAAATATGAGTCTCCAGCTTCGGTGATTTTTGCAGTTCGTTCCAGTCATTGGCAGCAGAGAACTGGAAGGAAAGGCGGCCAAATTGGCTTTGGGGGTGACCAGTTGAGATATGCCTGCTGGAGCGCGTGCTACGGGTGGGTGCTGCTATTGTGACCAGTGAGCTGAGATAAGGCGGGGCTTTACCTAGCA
Source organism: Salvelinus fontinalis (assembly GCF_029448725.1). NCBI lineage: Eukaryota > Metazoa > Chordata > Actinopteri > Salmoniformes > Salmonidae > Salvelinus > Salvelinus fontinalis. The sequence continues at coordinate 84,820,160 of NC_074665.1, forward strand.
AAGACTTATAGTTGACCTGGAGCCAGTGGGCTTGGCGACGAGTATGAAGCGAGGGCCAGCCAACGAGAGTGTACAGGTCGCAGTGGTGGGTAGTATATGGGGCTTTGGTGACAAAACAGATGGCACTGTGATAGACTACTCAACAAATTGGATGCAGAGGCTATTTTGTAGATGACATCGCCGAAGTCGAGGATCGGTAGGATAGTCAGTTTTACGAGGGTTTGTTTGGCAGCATGAGTGAAGGATGCTTTGTTGAGAAAAAAGAAGCCGATTCTAGATTTAAATTTGGATTAGAGATGCTTAATGTGAGTCTGGAAGAGGAGTTTGCAGTCTAACCAGATACCTAGGTATTTGTAGTTGTCCACATATTCTAAGTCAGAACCGTCCAGAGTAGTGATGCTGGATGGGCGGGCAGGTACGGGCAGCGATCGGTTGAAGAACATGCATTTAGTTTTACAAGCATTTTAGAGCAGTTGGAGGCCATGTAAGGAGAGTTGTATGGCATTGAAGCTCGTCTGGAGGTTAGTTAGTACAGTGTCCAAAGAAGGGCCAGAAGTATACAGAATGATGTCGTCTGCGTAGAGGTGGATCAGAGAATCAGGTGTCCCGTCTGGGACATCCGGGTCCTTACCGAGGTTGGACTCCAACCTCTGGTCACCATGGGTCTGGGAGAAGAGATACTCGACCCCAATGAGTTCCCCTTAAACAGAGAGACAACAAAAAAGAGAGTAGTACATAAACAGAACCGCACATGTTTTAGTGTGTGTGTATAATTGTACAATTTATAAATACATACCAGTGTACTTTGCAGGCCTTGTGTGATCCTTCACAAGACTGCAGCCCATGAGCTTCTGCCTCAGCTCATTGATGGTGTACTGAGCTACACCATCATAGCGGTGCAGGGTCTGCTTCTGCCTCCCTCCCCTGCAGCTTCGGCACAGTCCTCATTCCACCCAACCAACCCTTCAAGGAGGTAGGTCTGAAAGTGCTCGGCACACGTACTTGATCCTATAAATGACAACAACAAGAAATAAGAACTCCTCACATGCACACAGTTGTTAACACACAACATGACGGAACAACATGACCCAGCTTTACTGAGCGGTGGAGCGGTGGAGGTGGAAAGATTCCAGGGAGGTGGACCCACATGAGCAGCACAACACAGGCAGGATGACCCCTCCCTTGGTCACATCCTTGTTGGTGTAGATGCTGACACCAGGGGGGTCCTGAATGCAGACCAGGTGTTGTCTCTGGGTCTGCCAGATGGCCTGCATTCTGTCACGGTCCAGGAGCCGGATGCCAATGGTGTCTGCTCCCCGATGAGACGCTCGGTCTCCTCCGCCCCTCTCGTGCGGTGACGACAGTGCCGAGCCATCTCCTTCGAGCTGATTCTTTTCATCACCAGTGCATCGCTGAGCCCCGTGTTGTGGCTCTCCTCGAGTTCCCCTCGCTTGGTCTCCCGCAGGCGCTCCACATCATCTGCACACCACACCAACTTGCAGGAGGAGAGCCGCCGCAAAAAGAGAGCATACAGAGGATGGCTCTCTGTGGTCACTCCCCGAGCAAAACAACAGATGAGGTGCCACACATCCAGCCGGACGATGAGCTCATCCCACTGGCTGAACATGGCTGCCGTCTTCCCCTTTCCCATCAGGGTGCAGCAGTCCCGGTCGACATAGAGAAGCTTAGGAGGTGCCACTCCAGTTCTAATGTAGTGCTGCTGAAGGCCAGCTGCCATGTTGAGCTGATCCTCTCCTTCGCTGTCAGTGAGGACCGTAATGAGTACCTGGCCTTACTCATTGCCCATGTTTGTGGCCCACGCTGCTGTCCCTTGTGCTGCCCCAGCTAGTTTCTTGGTCACCTGAGGGCCGTCAAACAAACACAGACAGACAAACACACAGTCATGTCAGTGAGTGGACACTAAGTTTCACGACTACAATACATTTATTAAGACATTATAAAATAAGTCATAATAATTTATTATTAATTTGATTCTCTAACTAGTATTATTTCTGGTCAAAACATCTTAAATCACCTTCTTGGTTGAATCCATCTTCAGGATGGAACCAAAGGTGGAGGTGACTCTGGCCTTGAAGTCCTCTAGCTGGAACAAAACGTCATAGCCGTGGACAGTCAGCAGCCACTGGGCTGAGGGCACATCCAAAAAGGGAGGAGGAGGTGTTACCCTCAGCGGTGCTGCACCTGGGACTACAAAGTGGTCACAGACGGACAGGTAGTCCAGGGTCCGACTCATCCAGGTCAGGCTGTGCTGCTCCCTCAGCTGGTTGTACAGCCGGGTCACACTGTTCCCCAGTGTCCTCTCTCTCATCAGCCTGACCACCTTCAGGTCACAGGACAGCCTAATAAACAGAGACGATTGGGTCAAAAAGAGGAGAAGAGGGTGAGGAGTGTGTGGAGGGGGGTTCTAGAAACACTTTGATAAGGGAAGGAGGGGCACAGGGAAAGGGTTACTTTGAAACACTTTGCTTTGTTTGGACAGTTCCTGATAAGAGATCATCGGTCAGACATTCAGATCAAAGAGCTAAATAACATTTCAATTGGGCTTTGAAACATCAAAACCTCAGTGTTGACAAGAACCTACTTTCTTACACTATACTTTTTTTTTGTTTTTCCTCAAAGTGAACAAGAGCTTTGATTTTCAGGGGTGTGAATTACTAACCTGTAAGTCAAGATGGCTGGGAACTTAGAGCGATGACTTGCGTCCAGCTGGTTCAAGACATCCAGCGACCATCCTGCTAGCTTCCTCTTACAGATGCGGCACTCCAGGTATTCTGTCCCCATATAATACCAGTCATCCACGTCAAGCTCCCTCCAGACCTTCTTGTACACCCCACAGCCTGAGCTTTTAAAGCTTGCACTGTAGCTGGGTGCAAACAAACTTAAAGGCCCAAAGGCGGTAGGGCATCCAGAGGCAGAACGGCTGGAGGAAGTAGGCGGTGGGAGAAGCTGGAGGCTGATGGATGATGTTAGGAGGCAGAGGAGGGGAGTACCACAGCTCGAGCTGGCTTTTCAGGACACATTTGAGCTGCTTGTCCTTTGTGAAATTGGCCCGACTGACCAACTCTTGCTGCTCCTTTGGGAGGATCTGCTTCCATTCCTCAGACCTGCTACAGAGCAGAGAATCAATACATTGCTTTTCCATCCCCACACAACCAAAAGTGAAATGAAATAGCCAAGTCATAGGTGAGATGAGACATTTACCTGAGCGTCAGCAGCAGGCTGAACTGGTCCAGCTGTTGGCTGGGAGGTTGACTGTGGCTGAGGGGAAGTAAGAGCTAGCACAGCAGGGGGGGGCGGTGGGAGTGGGAGCAGTAGGAACTGCTACAGGAGCACAGGAGTTAGTCTCACAAAATATTTCAGAGAAATAAGTGAAATAATTTAAACCAGAATAGAGCTTCAGCTTCAAAACATGTTAACAGCCAATGCATTTTGGTTTAGTTATGATCAGTGTTGGTAGAGATTAGGAATCTAGGTTAAACACAATCTACATTTAAAAGCTACAAACGACAGATATATAGTGGGTAGACATCTACATGCAAGGTATAGGCCAAGCAAAGTGATGCAGACTGAAATACAGGTTGGAATGGTTGCAAGACAAGACAAGCTACAGTAAACATATCATTCCACAAAAAGACGAGGAAGGCTTTTTCTATGGCTGTGTCACTGCGCTGGACATAGACCTTGAAGTGGCACATTGAGGTGCCCTGCTTTACTTGGTATTTCCTGAACCAGGCCATGTAGCTGTATTGAGATAAAGGAAAAAACAAGTCCAAAACAGGCCAAAAAGTGGCTTAAAGAGATCTTAACAATGGTAGTTAGAATGTAAGGTCACTATACCTCTTCCTCTCCTTGTCTTTGGCCTCATAAAGCTCTTTGTAGGTAAGGGACTTGTGGTTCCCAAAGCCAACGAGTCCCTTAGCGAGTCCTCCTGGTCAGGTCGGGGGGGGGCAAGGTCCAATCCCGTACCCTGCGTTCCTCCACTGCCCTCTGGACCTCAGGAAACAGGTTGGTATACCTGTCCGGATGGTTGGGAACATTTGATAAATTGTATTGCGATTGACTGATTTCATGTTTATGTCATATTTTAAGAAATTACAACTATTTAAGGAAAAGAGTACCAGTGAAACCGGTCCTTGTTGACCATTTCAGGAGACATGTCTGTGCCCCCCATCTCCCTCTCTTGTTGGTGAGAAGCCAAGACCATGAAAGCATAGCCGACATCGTGGCTTAGCAGCCACTTGAAGGTTTGACCACGGTATTTGCCGAACTGGATGGCACTCTCACTGTCCACCAGTCGGCTATCATCCGGGTCTCCCCCTCTGGCTACCACACAAGCCTTTTCTTCTCCTTCACTTGTCGTGGCTTCAGCACCCGGACTACACCTATACACTGTTCCTCCTGGATGGTCCTGGCAACCCTGGCAGCCTCTTCAGATGGGCACCAGAGGGCTCCCAGCGGAAAGCAAGGGTGTGATCGTTATCCATTCTTCCTTTCATTAAGAGAGGTTATTCACACACATGTTACTTGTTGACAGCAACACAGTGGACCACATAGCTACGCTGCTTACAGTAGAGCCCATACAGCGTTAAATGTCAATTTGATTCTACATATAACGTTAGCTAGCTGGCAAGTGTGCGTTGTATATATAGTACACTGTAAGTTAACACTGTAAGTGAACTACATTGGCTGAAAATCAAAATGTATAATAACGTTAACTAGTTAGCCAGCTAACTATCAATTATTACCGCCCTTTATTATACATTATTAGCTAGCGACAGGAATCGTTTTCAAGAAAATCGACGACTGAAACTCACCTTAATTCACCTAAATAGACAACTGTGTAACGAAATCCGCGATGAAATACAGCTAACGTTACCTTTACGATTATCTTTCTCACAAGTACTCAGTAGCCTGTCAAAACTTTATCCTGAAGAAGTCTGAAGTTTAACTTTGTGGTGTTTCATTATTAGTAGCTTTAACAACAGAAGTATTAGTATTGTAGCGACCCGCACAGACAGCTGTGTGTTACGGAACCAAAACCGGCTGCGCGCGTGCGCTATCGTGCTTACATTTATTTTGTCCCCCACACCAAACGCGATCACGTCACGCAGGTTAAAATATAAAAACAAACTCTGAACCAATGACATTAATTTGGGGACAGGTCGAAAAGCATTAAACATGTATGGCAATTGAGCTAGTTAGCTTGTACTTGCTAGCTAACGTTAATTTGTCCTATTTAGCTAGCATGCTGTTGCTAGCTAATTTGTCCTGGGAAATAAACATTGAGTTGTTATTTTACCTGAAATGCACAAGGACCTCTACTCCGACAATTAATCCACACATAAAACGGCCAACCGAATCGTTTCTAGTCATCTCTCCTCCTTCCAGGATTTTTCATAGTTTAACTTATATGGTGATCACATCTAAACTTTCCTTGTATTACCACGACTACCTGCAAAACAGTTCCTCTTTCAATCACCCACATGGGTATAACCAATGAGGAGATGGCACGTGGGTACCTGCTTCTATAAACCAATGAGGAGATGGGAGAGGCAGGACTTGCAGCGCGATCTGCGTCAGAAATAGGAATGAGTTCTATTTTAGCCCTTGGCTTCGCAGACGCTTGTTGGCGTGTGCGAGCAGTGTGGGTGTGTAACGGATGTGAAATGGCTAGCTAGTTAGCGGGTACGCGCTAGTAGCATTTCAATCAGTTACGTCACTTGCTCTGAGACATTAAGTAGGGTTGCCCCTTGCTCTGCAAGGGCCGCGGCTTTTGTGGAGCGATGGGTAACGACGCTTCGTGGGCGACCGTTGTTGATGTGTGCAGAAGGTCCCTGGTTCGCGCCCGTGTCGGGGCGAGGGGATGACGTAAAGTTACATCTGTTACATTGATGCTGTTGACCCGGATCACTGGTTGCTGCGGAAAAGGAGGAGGTTGAAAGGGGGGTGAGTGTAACGGATGTGAAATGGCTAGCTAGTTAGCGGGTACGCGCTAGTAGCATTTCAATCAGTTACGTCACTTGCTCTGAGACATTAAGTAGGGTTGCCCCTTGCTCTGCAAGGGCCGCGGCTTTTGTGGAGCGATGGGTAACGACGCTTCGTGGGCGACCGTTGTTGATGTGTGCAGAAGGTCCCTGGTTCGCGCCCGTGTCGGGGCGAGGGGATGACGTAAAGTTACATCTGTTACAGGTGCAATAATTGAATAACATGGATTTCTAAATTTATTTTGCGAGGCTCGCGCACGCGACGTGTCCGGTCTGGTCAGCATGTTTATTAGTTGGTTGTGTTGTACTTAACAGTACCCAGTGTTCGCGGGGTCCGACATGCCAATCAACCTGCTATCTGCCAATCACGGGAATGCTCTGATGCCGGGCATCCTGGTGGTTGGCGGAGTGGCGTAGAGGGGGGTTGGGCAGGGGGATGGAGCATTGGAGGTTAAGACCAGGTTTAGCCATTGTTCTCTCTCTTACGTCTGGGCTTCACAAGAGAAGGTCACGGTTGTTTTGTAGGGTACCTTTCATTTATTTGGCGTGGGCTACAGCCAAACAGTAGCCTGTGTTAAGTTGGGTTAATAAACCGTCAATTCGTTAACTCAATCCTCTGTCTGGACAATTGTTCCTATATGATCTAGCCAGGTCATTACAGTATTAACACAAAACAAATAATATTGAGCTAGATCTTATTTCATTCATACAGTGGCATAAGAAAGTATTCACCCCCTTGGCATTTTTATAATTTGATTTACACAACATGCCTATCACTTTGAAGATGCAAAATATTTTTTGTTGTGAAACAAACAAGAAATAAGACAAAAAAACAGAACTTGAGCGTGCATAACTATTCACCCCCCAAAGTCAATACTTTGTAGAGCCACCTTATGCAGCATTTACAGCTGCAAGTCTCTTGCTGTGTCTCTATAAGCTTGGCACATCTAGCCACTGGGATTTTTGCCAATTCTTCAAGGAAAAACTGCTCCAGCTCCTTCAAGTTGATGGGTTTTGCTGGTGTACAGCAATCTTTAAGTCATACCACAGATTCTCAATTGGATTGATGTCTGGGCTTTGACTAGACCATTCCAAGACATTTAAATGTTTCCCTTTAAACCACTTGAGTGTTGCTTTAGCAGTATGCTTAGGGTCATTGTTCTGCTGGAAGGTGAACCTCCGTCCCAGTCTCAAATCTCTGGGAGATTGAAACAAGTTTCCCTAAAGAATTTCCCTGTATTCAGCACCATCCATCATTCTTTCAATTCTGACCAGTTTCCCAGTCCCTGCCGATGAAAAACAACCCCACAGCATGATGCTGCCACCATGCTTCACTGTGGGGATGGTATTCTCTGGGTGATGAGAGGTGTTGGGTTTGTGCCAGACATAGCATTTTTCTTGATGGCCAAAAAGCTCAATTTTAGTCTCATCTGACCAGAGTACCTTCTTCAATATGTTTGGGGAGTCTCCCACATGCCTTTTAGCGAGCACCAAACATGTTTGCTTATTTTTTTCTGGCCACTCTTCCGTAAAGCCCAGCTCTGTGGAGTGTACGGCTTAAAGTGGTCCTATGGATAGATACTCTAATCTCCACTGTGGCGCTTTGCAGCTCCTTCAAGGTTATCTTGAGTTTCTTTGTTGCCTCTCTGATTAATGCCCCCCTTGCCCGGTCTGAGAGTTTTGGTGGGCGACCCTCTCTTGGCAGGTTTGTTGTGATGTCATATTCTTTCAATTTTGAAATAATGGATTTAATGGTGCTCCGTGGGATGTTCAAAGTTTTCGGATATTTTTTAATAACTCAACCCTAATCGGTACTTCTCCACAACTTTGTCCCTGAGCTGTTTGGAGAGCTCCTTGGTCCTCATAGTGCCGCTTGTTTAGTGGTGTTGCAGAGTCTGGGGCCTTTTAGAACAGGTGTGTGTGTGTGTGTATATACATATATATATATATATATACTGAGATCATATGACACTGAAATAAAGTCCACCTGTGTGCAATCTAACTAATAATGTGACTTCTGAAGGTAATTGGTTGCACCAGATCTTATTTGGGGGCTTCATAGCAAAGGGAGTGAATACATATGCACGCACCACTTTCTCATTTTAAATTTTATTCACCAATTTGGACTATCTTTTGTATGTCCATTACATGAAATCCAAATGAAAATCTATTTAAATTACAGGTTGTAATGCAACAAAATAGGAAAAACACCAAGGGGGATGAATACTTTTGAAAGGCACTGTATGTACAGTTGAAGTTGAAGTTTACATACACCTTAGCCAAATACATTTAAACTCAGTTTTTCACAATTCCTGACATTTAATCAGAGTAAAAATGTCCTGTCTTAGGTCAGTTAGGATCACCACTTTATTTTAAGAATGTGTAGTGTCAGAATAGAGTGATTTATTTCAGTTTCTATTTCTTTCATCACATTCCCAGTGGGTCAGAAGTTTACATACACTCAATTAGTATTTGGTAGCATTGTCTTTAAATTGTTTAACTTAGGTCAAACGTTTCAGGTAACCTTCCACAAGCTTCCCACAATAAGTTGGGTGAATTTTGGCCCATTACTCCTGACAGAGCTGGTGTAACTGAGTCAGGTTTGTAGGCCTCCTTGCTCACACACGCTTTTTCAGTTCTACCCACACATTTTCTATAGGATTGAGGTCAGGGCTTTGTGATGGCCGCTCCCATACCTTGAATTTGTTATCCTTAAGCCATTTGCCAAAACTTTGGAAGTATGCTTGGGGTCATTGTCCATTTGGAAGACCCATTTGCGACTAAGCTTTAACTTCCTGACTGATGTCTTGAGATGTTGCTTCAATATATCCACATAATAGATGGCATCATGAGGAAAGAAAATTTTGTGAAGTGCACTAGTCCATCCTTCAGCAAAGCATGATACTGCCACCCCTGTGCTTCACGATTGGGATGGTGTTCTTAACTTGCAAGCCTCCCCCTTTATCCTCCAAACATAACGATGGTCATTATGGCTAAACAGTTCTATTTTTGTTTCATCAGACCAGAGAACATTCCTCCAAAAAGTACAATCTTTGTCCCCATGTGCAGTTGCAAACCGTTTTATGGCTTTTTTAGGGCGGTTTTGGAGCAGTGGCTTCTTCCTTGCTGAGCAGCCTTTCAGGTTATGTCGATATAGGACTCGTTTTAATGTGGATATAGATACTTTTGTACCGATTTCCTCCAGCATCTTCACAAGGTCCTTTGCTGTTGTTCTGGGATTGATTTGTGCTTTTGGCACCGAAGTACGTTCATCTCTAGGAGACAGAACTCCTTCCTGAGCGGTATGACGGCTGTGTGGTCCCATGGTGTTTATACTTGCGTACTATTGTTTGTGCAGATGAACAGGGTACCTTCAGGCATTTGGAAATAGCTTCCAAGGATGAACCAGACTTGTGGAGGTCTACAATTGTTTTTCTGATGTCTTGGCTGATTTCTTTTGATTTTCCCATGATGTCAAGCAAAGAGGCACTGAGTTTGAAGGTAGGCCTTGAAATACATCCACAGGTACACCTCCAATTGATTCAAAATATGTCAATTAGCCTATCAGAAGCTTCTAAAGCCATGACATCATTTTCTGGAATTTTCCAAGCTTTTTAAAAGGCACAGTCAACTTAGTGTATGTAAACTTCTGACCCACTGGAATTGTGATACAGTGTATTATAAGTGAAATAATCTGTCTGTAAACAACTGTTGTAGTTTTTACTTGTCATGCACAAAGTAGATGTCCTAATCAACTTGCCAAAACTATAGTTTGTTAACAAGAAATTTGTGGAGTGGTTGAAGAACGAGTTTTAATGTCTCCAACGTGTATGTAAACTTCCGTCTTCAAACTGTACATTGTTGGACTGTCAGATTACATTGTGAAGATACAGATTTCAGTAGTATAGGGCATGTTGGCAAACCTCTGGAATTTTGAAGTGGAATGGTTAGTACTGGGCAGACACTAGTCCAAACCGATTAAAAATCAGTCTAAACTGGTAAAAACAATGCACAGGATAAGATTATTAATTTTATTGACCACACTATAAATGTCACTAGAACACACAAGCAATAAGAGTCCAGGGTTGTTTTCAGGAGGTACAAAATTGAAGAAAATGTTCAAAAACTGAGTGAAACAGCAACATACTAACTGGACTTTCCATTTCGATTGTTAAAAGTTTAGCTATGGGGTGCCCTAATGAACACAACCCTGCTGTTAATTGTGAACTGTTAGAGAAGTCACTACACTGTCAGACAAGGGGTAGACTACCTTAGCTTTGCCAACACGCCGATAATACAATTGTAATGGGTACACAAACCATGATAGTCTTACTGGAGGTTCAAAAGAGCAGACCTGTGTGTGTGTATTGCCTTCCAATAGGCAAATATTTTCAGTTCTCTGGGCCCCAATAATCAAGTACTAAATGCAGGTGAGTGATTGATTAGTTTGATGTGTTTCTGCTCTTTTCCATTGATCATCGACTAGTAATTTCATTGGGGTCATCATGGAAAATAGTTATGGGAAACCTTAAACGAATGCCTTTCGTATATTTCTGTTAAAGTACACGGTACAATAATGTATTATATTCACATAAACCCTTTTCTCCATACATGATACATGGGTTTGAAGACTGGTGCGACATGCTGTGTCCCAAATGGCACCACATTATTCCCTATACAGTGCATTACATTGGACCAGGGCCCATAAGGCAATGGTCAAAAGTAGTGCACTACATATGGAATAGGGTGTCAGTTGGGACACAAGCATAGTTCTCCTCAGTGCACATCCATACACACTTTGGTGTTACAACTACTAGAGAAACATCACAGACAGACACCATTTTATGAACTCTACCTTGTGCAACATCCCAGATCATTTAGTTCAAATAGAATTTAACGTGTGGAACAGATCTGTCATGTTAGAATTGATTGGGTAATCGGGTCAGGTCTATTCCATGTCATTTGTTTGAGGACAGATGGGACATCTAGATAAAAATGGAATTCTCAGTAGGGGAAACAGAGCTACTCTCCACCCCACGGCAGTTATTGTTTTGTTAACAAAGCGGAGCGTTGTAAAAAATAAAAACGTATTTGTTGTTGTAATATCGCAAACAGACGTGGCTAATTCACCATCAAGGATTCCAGCTTTAAGGGAATGTATGCAAGTGTGTGTCTAGCCTCGGTCTTAGGCCTCCGCTAAACAGCGAAGCTTGGGCATCCAAGGCTAGTGTGTCTAATTAATATGTCACTCATTGATTAATTTCATCTGGGGCAGCCCTTCAAGTAAAATGTGGTAAAAATAATGAGCGTAGTCCCTCACAAGTCACAACATTTGCACAAATAATCTTTCATTGAATCTAAAAAAAATAGTCCAAATATAAAATGAAATTATAATAATTAGCAGTCCCTCAAAGCCTGGCATGACAGTCTACAGTCCCACTATTAGACAAAGACAACAACCCAGACAGCCAGTCAGGCACACAATTTAAAACTTCACTTGCTCACACGATATCCTCCTTCCACTTAAGAGCAAATTGAATAATGAATATTTCAAATCGCCGTCATTTCCACGTTTAGCACAGAGAGAAGAGACACACTAACCATCAGGGCCAGGTGGTCTTCATTCCCTGACTGTAGTCAGCATCCATGACCTGACTAGTTGGTGGGGGAGGAAAATAATATAATCTTTCCTTTACATTTTTCCACTTCCTCCCACAAACCAAAGTGCAAAGGGTCAAGCAGCTGCTTCCGCCACACACTGGGAAGCACTTGACACGTAAAGTCATTATCTGTGTCAATCAGAAACACAATTCCTTTAAGCAGAGTGGTAGAGACCCCCCCCCCCCCCCCCAATAGCCTCCCTCTGATGGAGAAGTCTAACAGGGTCCTCCATCTTGGTGGTATGGTGGTGTGGAGCTGGCAGGGCTGTAGTGGGTGGGTGGTTCCATAGTCCAGCCCTTCTCTCAGTTAAGGGTGCGCTGCTGATCCAAAATGGAGCCAGTTTCCCCAATGGACTCATTTCCTACCGACCCTTCTTTAGGAGTTTGGCGTTTCCCTGGAAAAGGCAAGAGGAAGAACAGTTAAGTTATACACAACACCTTCCTACTATTGAGTTGGTATTTTATTAGGATCACCATTAGCTTTTGCTGAAGCAGCAACTACTCTTCCTGGGGTCCACAGAAAACATGACATAATACAGGTCATTAATAGACAACAGCTCAAGGACAGAACTACAATTTTTTGGGGTGCGACGACACTCCCCATCCAACCTGACAGAGCTTGAGAGGATCTGCAGAGAAAATGAGAAACTCCCCAAATACAGGTGTGCCAAGCTTATAGCATCATATCCAAGAAGACGTGATGCTGTAATCACTGCCAAAGGCACTTCAACAAAGTACTGAGTAAAGGGTCTGAATATTTATGTAAATGTGATATCACATTTATATATTTTTGTAAATTTGCAAACATTGCCAAAAAACAGTTTTTGCTTTGTTATTATGGGATTGTGTGTGTAGATTGAAGGGAAAAAAATATTTAATACATTTTAGAATAAACTAACGTATCAAAATGTGGAAAAAAGTAAAGGGTTCTGAATACTTTCCGAATGCACTGCAATACTCTAAGATTTCTTGAATTTGTTCTGGATTTGGGGACTATGAAAAGACCCCTGGTGGCATGTCTGGTGGTGTAAGTATGTGTGTCAGAGCTGTGTGTAAGATGATAATGCAATCAAGTTGGGATTTTCAAAATATTAATATTTCTTATAAAAATAAGTGATGCATTCAGTCTCTCCTCAACTCTTAGGCAAGAGAGAGTGGCATGCATAGTATTTATATCAGCCCTCCAATTACAATGAAGAGCAAGACGTGCTGCTCTGTTCTGGGCCAGCTGCAGTTTAATTAGGTCTTTCCTTGAAGCACACGACTGGACAATAAACAAGATTAGACTAAACTAGAGCCTGCAGAACTTTCTTTTAGGAGTGTGGTGTCAAAAAAGCAGAGTATCTATTTATTGCGGACAGACATCTCCCCATCTTTACATCCATTGAATCTGTTTTGACCATGACAGTTCACAATCTAAGGTAACGTCAATTAATTTAGTCTCCTCAACTTGTTCAACAGCCACACATTTCATTAGCGGATTCAGCTGAGGTCTAGAATATAGGGAATGATATGTACCAAATACAATGCTCTTAGTCTTAGAGATGTTCAGGACCAGTTTATTACTGGCCACCCATTCCAAAACAGACTGCAACTCTGTTAAGCTTTTCCACTCATGAGTGGTGCAGTGGTCTAAGGCACTGCATCGCGGTGCTTGATGCATCACTACAGATCCGGGTTCGAACCTGGCCTGTGTTGCAGCCGGCCGTGACCGGGAGACACACAATTGGCCCAGAGTTGTACGGGTTGGGATGTCCTTGTCCCATCGTGCTTTAGCGACTGTGGCGGCCCGCGCGCATGCACGCTGACACGGTCGGCAGTTGTACGGTGTTTCCTCCAACACATTGGTGCGGCTGGCTTCCGGGTTAAGCGAGCAGTGTGTCAAGAAGCAGTCCGGCTTGGCAGGGTCGTGTTTCGGGGGACGCATGGGCTCTCGACTTTCGCCTCTCACGAGTCCATATGGGAGTTGCAGCGATTAGACAAGACTAACTACCAATTGGATATCACGAAATTGGGGAGAAAGATGGATAAAACATATATTTTTTAATTTTTTAAAGTGACTTCATTAGCTGTGGTTGCTGATGCGTATATGGTTGAATCATAAGCATACACAAATGCTTCGTTTAATGCCAGTGGCAAAAATAGAAAAGAGTAAAGGGCCTAGAGAGATGCCCTGCGGTACACCACAATTTACATGTTTGACATTAGAGAAGCTTCCATTAAAGAAATGCCTGAGTTCTATTAGATAGATAGCTCTGAATCCACAACATGGCAGAGGTTGAAAAGCCATAACAGATACGTTTTTCAACAACAGGTTATGGTCAATAATATTAAAGGCTGCACGGAAATCTAACAGTACAGCTCCCACAATATTCTTATTATACATTTCTTTCAACCAATCAGTCATTTGTGTCAGTGCATTTGTGTCACATGTCGAGTGCCCTTCTCTATAAGCATGCCGAAAGTCTGTTGTTAATTTGTTTACAGAGAAATAGCATTGTATTTGGTCAAACACATTTTTTTTACAACAGTTTGCTAGGAGCTGGCAGCAAGCTGATAGGCCTGCTGTTAGGACCAGTAAAGGCTGCTGTACCACGCCACTTTACCACATTCCGCTACCACTAGTGTAGTGGAATTACTTTGGCTTCCCTCCAGGCCTGAGTACAAAGTCTTTCCTCTAGGCTCAGATTAAAGATATGACAGATAGGATGGAAGCTGACTCTATAGCCACTGCTAAGTAGCTTTCCATCTAAGCTGTCAAAGCTCAGGATGTTTGTCATTATTGATCGATAACTACTTTTCCACCTCACACACTAACTTTCCAAATTCAAAGTTGCAATGCTTTTCTTTCATTATTTGTTTTCTTGTTTATGAATACGATGGCTCACTGTCCGTTGTTGGCATTTCCTGCTAAAGTTTGCCCACTTTGCTAATGAAGTAATCAAAATAATGGCAACATCAAATGGTTTTGTGATAAGCCATCTGATTCGATGAAAGATGGAGTTGAATGTCTTTCTGCCCATAATTTCATTTAAAGTGCTCTAAAGTTTATTTTCCATCATTCTTTATATCATTGATATTGGCTTCATAGTACAGTTTCTTTTGTTGTGGAGTTTAGTCTCACAATTTCTCAATTTGCAGTAGGTCAGCCAGTCAGATGTATTAGCCACTCCTTTAGCAAACATCTCTTTAAACCGTACAGTTTTTCAATTCCTCAATAAATCAATGGAGTCTGAACAGCTCTTAGTCAGTTTCAAACAGGTGAATTGTTTAATCAATAATTTGAAGAAGCAATTTCATAAATTCATCAAGTGCAGCGTCTGGATGCTGCACTTCACATCCGACCAACAAATATGTTTATCATCATCCACATAAGAGTCACAGCAAAATATTTTGTATGATCTCTTATACAGTAATTTAGACCCAGCTTTTGGAACTTTGGCTTCCCTGGATATAGCCACAATATTGTGATCACTGCATCCAATGGGTACGGATATAGCTTTAGAACAAAGTTCTACAGTATTAGTAAAATTGTGATCAATACATGTGGTGATCTTGTTCCTGTAGTGTTTGTAAACACCCTGGTACATTGATTAATCATTTGAACCAGATTACAGGCACTGTTCACAGTAAGAAGCTTCCTCTTGAGCGGCCGACTTGATGAAAACCAGTCAATATTCAGGTCCAAGAAAGTAGACCTCTGTTTACATCACATAGAATATCAAGCATTTCACACATTATTTAGATACTGACTGTTAGCACCTGGTGGCCTATAGCAACACCCAAACAGAAAAGGCTTCAGACGTGTCAAGTGACCCTGCAACCACAACACTTCAATAACACTTGACATAAGATCTTCTCTAAGCATTACAGGGATATGGCTCTGAATATACAGTTGCAGTCGGAAGTTTACATACACCTTAGCCAAACAAACTGGCCAAAGAGTTCTATTTTTGTTTCATCAGACCAGAGGACATTTCTCCAAAAAGTACGATCTTTGTCCCCATGTGCAGTTGCAAACCGTAGTCTGGCATTTTTAGGGCGGTTTTTGAGCAGTGGCTTATTCCTTGCTGAGCGGCCTTTCAGGTTATGTCAATATAGGACTCGTTTTACTGTGGATATAGATACTTTTGTACCTGTTTCCTCCAGCATCTTCACAAGGTCTTTTGCTGTTGTTCTGGGATTGATTTGCACTTTTCGCACCAAAGTACGTTCATCTCTAGGAGACAGAACGCATCTCCTTCCTGAGCGGTATGACGGCTACGTGGTCCCATGGTGTTTATACTTGCGTACTATTGTTTGTACAGATGAACGTGGTACCTTCAGGCATTTGGAAATAGCTTCCAAGGATGAACCAGACTTGTGGAGGTCTACAATTGTTTTTCTGAGGACTTGGCTGATTTCTTTTGATTTTCCCGTGATGTCAAGCAAAGAGGCACTGAGTTTGAAGGTAGGCCTTGAAATACATCTATAGGTAAACCTCCAATTGACTCAAATTATGTCAATTAGCCTATCACAAGCTTCTAAAGCCATGACATTTTCTGGAATTTTCCAAGCGGTTTAAAAAGGCACAGTCAACATAGTGTAAGTAAACTTCTGACCCACTGGAATTGTGATAGTGAATTATAAGCAAAATTATCTGTAGACAATTGTTGGAAAAATTACTTGTGTCATGCACAAAGTAGATGTCCTAACCGACTTGCCAAAACTATAGTTAACAAGAAATTCGTGGAGTTGTTGAAAAACGAGTTAAGTGACTTCAACCTAAGTTATGTAAACATCCGACTTACTCTGTATACTTCTAAACCTCACACATAAGCATTCCTGCCTCTATAGATTTTATATCCTTGTACTGCTACTGCTGTATAATCAAATTAATTATGTGAGTGAGTCTCTGAAATGGCTAATATACACTGCTCAAAAAAATAAAGGGGACACTTAAATGAAGGGAACACTTAAACAACACAATGTAACTCCAAGTCAATCACACTTCTGTGAAATCAAACTGTCCACTTAGGAAGCAACACTGATTGACAATAAATTTCACATGCTGTTGTGCAAATGGAATAGACAACAGGTGGAAATTATAGGCAATTAGTAAGACACCCCCAATAAAGGAGTGGTTCTGCAGGTGGTGACCACAGACCACTTCTCAGTTCCTATGCTTCCTGGCTGATGTTTTGGTCACTTTTGAATGCTGGCGGTGCTTTCACTCTAGTGGTAGCATGAGACGGAGTCTACAACCCACACAAGTGGCTCAGGTAGTGCAGCTCATCCAGGATGGCACATCAATGCGAGCTGTGGCAAGAAGGTTTGCTGTGTCTGTCAGCGTAGTGTCCAGAGCATGGAGGCGCTACCAAGAGACAGGCCAGTACATCAGGAGACGTGGAGGCCAACAACCCAGCAGCAGGACCGCTACCTCCGCCTTTGTGCAAGGAGGAGCACTGCCAGAGCCCTGCAAATTGACCTCCAGCAGGCCCTGCAAAACCCAGCAGTGTTGCAGTTCTTGAAACACTCAAACCGGTGCGCCAAGCACCTACTACCATAACGCGTTCAAAGACACTTTATTCTTTGTCTTGCCCATTCACTCTCTGAATGGCACACATACACAATCCATGTCTCAAGTTCAAGGCTTAAATCCTTTCACCTGTCTCCAACTTTCATCTACACTAATTGAAGTGGATTTATGGACTTCCATTGTTAGCATTTGCGCTAGCGCTACTTAGCAACTTCCTTCAAACTGCACACAGAGACATAAAAAATGGTGTCCACAAGTTAATCTCACTCTGGGGAAGTAGATTAGGGCCTCTTTGCAAAAATACCAGAGTATCCCTTAAAGATACACTTCTGTTAAAACACAGATGAGTGTGTTGGGCAGTTTCAGGACAGAAGGCGTGTTTGCTGTACCCCCATTCCCCAGTTCCCCTCAGACCCTGCTATTCCCCACCTCCCAGTTCCCCTCAGACCCTACTATATACCCCACCTCCCAGTTCCCCTCAGACCCTGCTATATACACAACCTCCCAGTTCCCCTCAGACCCTGCTATACCCCCACTCCCCAGTTCCCCTCAGACCCTGCTATACCCCCACTCCCCAGTTCCCCTCAGACCCTGATATATACCCCACCTCCCAGTTCCCCTCAGACCCTGATATATACCCCACCTCCCAGTTCCCCTCAGACCCTGATATATACCCCACCTCCCAGTTCCCCTCAGACCCTGCTATTCCCCACCTCCCAGTTCCCCTCAGACCCTGCTATTCCCCACCTCCCAGTTCCCCTCAGATCCTGCTATTCCCCACCTCCCAGTTCCCCTCAGACCCTGCTATTCCCCACCTTCCAGTTCCCCTCAGACCCTGCTATATACCCCACCTCCCAGTTCCCCTCAGACCCTGCTATATACCCCACCTCCCAGTTCCCCTCAGATCCTGCTATTCCCCACCTCCCAGTTCCCCTCAGACCCTGCTATTCCCCACCTTCCAGTTCCCCTCAGACCCTGCTATATACCCCACCTCCCAGTTCCCCTCAGACCCTGCTATATACCCCACCTCCCAGTTCCCCTCAGACCCTGCTATTCCCCACCTCCCAGTTCCCCTCAGACCCTGCTATATACCCCACCTCCCAGTTCCCCTCAGACCCTGCTATATACCCCACCTCCCAGTTCCCCTCAGACCCTGCTATATACCCCACCTCCCAGTTCCCCTCAGACCCTGCTATATACCCCACCTCCCAGTTCCCCTCAGACCCTGCTATATACCCCACCTCCCAGTTCCCCTCAGACCCTGCTATTCCCCACCTGCCAGTTCCCCTCAGACCCTGCTATTCCCCACCTCCCAGTTCCCCTCAGACCCTGCTATACCCCACCTCCCAGTTCCCCTCAGACCCTGCTATACCCCACCTCCCAGTTCCCCTCAGACCCTTCCATACCCAGCCTCCCTGTTCCCCTCAGACTGGATAGTAGTTTGTTACTGGGACATGTCTACACATCATGTCAGCATAACCTCACCTAGTACTGCTTCTCTGTGTCTAGACCCGTGAGTGGCACATTTTCATTCAACCTTAATTTATTCAGGTATATCTCATTGAGGGAGCGGTGTGAGGGGACTCTGTACCTTGCTGCTCAGTTTGAGTATGTCAATCTCCTCTCTCTGTTTGCTGAGAGTCTCGTTCATGCTGCACAGGTGGTCGCTCATCATACTGAGTTGTTCCTTGTAACTCCTCTTGGTCGTGGCAAGCTCATCCTGAAAGACAAGGAGCAGGTTGTGGTTAGTTAGAACCAGTATGATTGTTCAAGGTAATTTGCCATGTCTTAGTTGGAGCATGGCTCTTGCAATGCCAGGGTTCAATTCCCGGGCCACCCATACTTAAAAATGTATGAACGATTGATTAAAAGTCACTTTGGATAAAAGCGTGTGCTAAATGGCATTTCATTGAATAAATGGGTAATCTTACCAAAAAAACAGCAAAACATTTGAGGACCAAGTTCAGGATAAATATGCATAACACAACTACCAATGTAATAAAGCTGATTTTATTCTATCTGGGATAAGCTGCTTTCTTTCAGTCTGAAAATTACACAACAGACGTTGTTTACCTGCAGACGTGTGATGTTCTGATTAGCCAATTTGACCTCCTCAGTCAGCGTCTCCCGCGACTTCTCTGCAATGGCCAGACGCTTGGCCAGGGCTCGACACTGGGGGGGGGGGGGGGTTACAACACAGGAGATGGCTCACTATTTTAAAAAATAGATAAGTTATAGGATGAAAAATACCATAGTTTTGGCGCAGCTGCACAGACTATTTTTATTTTAACAAAATGATACTTGGAGTCAAATTATGTATGTATTAAAGGAAGGAAGACGTGAGGGGAAATGTTTGAGTGACTGGTCCAACTAGTAAGTTGGTCTTCTGTAGATCAGCATCCCAATGGAGCTTGACCATGTGTAACTTTGTTCCCCATATATCTCCCCAGTGTCCACCGACAAAATAGGAGCTACATATCCTTAAAAAGCATGTGCTTACGCACGTGTGTGTCATGTCTCACCTCAGCGTGGAAGTTAACAGCCTTGCTGTCAGAGACCTGTAGCTGTGTGGTGAGTTCTCCTACTCTGGCCATGTAGTGAGCCTTAATCAGCTGTTCTCTGGACTCCTCGTCTCCCACCTGTACACACAGAGACAGACCAACGACAACTTTACATCAAGTGGCTCTTAATCCTGTGTTGTAATTACACTAGTATAACAAGGTTGTATAAGCATGTTACTACATAGTACTCATTCAAGCATTTATTCAAGCAGTCAGTGTCATTCCAAAGTATGACAATCTATTCATTAATGAGTTCATTCGTCCATCTTTTCAGGAAAGCAATGAGACTAGTCCCGTGAAAGAGGAGAAAAGGAACAGACTTTAAAGAATAGTTGGGTCACGAAAACCAAGACAAACTTACTTCCTCGTTGGTAGGAGTTGTGGTCAACATGCCAACCTAATGCGAGAACACAGAAACACATTAGTTAGTAACTAACTCCCTATGAGAAAGCTATAAAATGTAAGACTGGTCCCAGATCTGTTTGTGTTGTTTTCCCAACTTCTACAGTCATTGTTGGAGATACAGCACAAACAGATCAGGGTCCAGGCCAATAAAACCCATTTCCCTACCACTGAAATCATAGAAAACACTACAGGCCCCTAATATTGACTGACGAAACTGGATTGGAAAGGAATAACATCTATAAAAGCCTGTGAAGAGTGTAGCTGGTTGTTAATGGCATGACAACAGTGTCCAGTGACTAACCGCACAAACCGTGTACTGAGTGACTGGGTGGGTGATCGCATGGTCCCAGTTCTGTTTGTGCTGTCTTGCCAGCTCCTATGGTCGTTGTTATGCCAAACAATGAGAACCACCATAGGACAACACAAATAGATCTGGGACGCATCCCAATAATATAAATGTTTTCCTTAAATTGTACACTAGTTCACTACTTCCCAAAAATCTAAAAACATTGGATTGGTGAAAGCATGCGCTAGAGGGAGTTTCCAACATTTCTTATACCCATCAGTTATTTTCAAATCAGTGAAGGATAGTGAACAAGTGCATACTTGGGGGAAAGGAGAGATGATTGGGACAGAGCCAGAGACTGATAATACAACTCACTGGAGTTGCAAAGGGTCGGAAACTTTCCCAAAATGTTCCATGGGAAGTTAAGCCCGGGAATGTAGCTTAAATTCATCAAATAAGTTAGCTTATAACAGTGAACCTTTTTTGTGGGATACACAGAAGGCAATTCTAGGTCTTTTGGCATATTTTGGTTAAACTATCCCTCTGCATGCACAGTGCATTCTTTCATCACATGTACAGCTGATTCTCAAGATCTTGCACACTAATGAGATGCTATTGAGCCCACACTACTACACTGAGCCAAGGACTACATGCTTTCTTGTAAGTTTTGATTACAATACTGGGTGGGGTGAATATATTTTATATGACGTACATAATCCTTTGTTAATTAGCAAATAGTAGCCTACAGCAAAGTGTGTTTAAATCATTTCTAACTTGTTAACATTTTCTGCTAGTTAGTTTTTGCTACCATGTGGGTTTTAGCTTGCTTGAGCCTGCTAACTGCGTGTTAATTCACCTGTTTCCATGCATGTTTCATTTTAAAACATTTATCTTACAAAAGGAGTTGTTTAATCTAACTGATTAACTATTCATCTGTACATAGAATTGTATATATATTTTTTCTATTCTTTACAGGAAAATGCCACAGGCACTATCTGATATGTGGAGACATTTCACTGCAGCTAATGTAGAAGGAAAAGCTGTGTACATTTGCAAATATTGTGCCAAATCATATGTGAAGAATGCAACAAAGATGCAGAATCATCTGGCCAAGTGCATAAAGTTCCCTCAGCGCTCACAAGTAACCTCTGACAAATGTCCCTCTACTTCTATTCGAGGTGAAAATGAAGAATCAGACACCTTATCGATAGCAACAGCTCATGGTCCTCCTGGAATCTGTTTTTTGACTCAATGGAGGAACGTAGTCAGAGAAATGCTGATGAATGTCTTGCTACAGCTGTGTATGCAACTGGTTCACCTCTGATGCTCACAGGCAATGTGTATTGGAAGAGATTTCTGAATGTTCTTCCCCCAGCATACACCCCTCCAACCAGACATGTTTTATCTACTAATTTGCTGGATGCAGATTTCAACAGAGTTCAAGGTCAAGCAAATCATAAAGAAAGCAGACTGTGTTGCAATCATCTCTGATGGGTGGTCGAATGTTCGTGGGAATAATTAACTAAACCCCTCAACCAGTATTCTACAAGAACACAGACACAAGGTACAACAGACACACCAGTCTCTACATTGCAGATGAGTTGAAGGCAGTCATCAATGACTTTGAACCACAGAAGGTATTTGCACTGGTGAGACAATGCTGCGAACATGAAGGCTGCTTGGTCTAAAGTGGAGGAGTCATACCCTCACATCACACCCATTGGCTGTGCTGCCCATGCATTGAATCTGCTTCTCAAGGACATCATGGAACTGGAAACAATGGATACACTCCACAAGAGAGCCAAGGAAATGGTTAGGTGTGTGAAGGGTCATCAAGTTATAGCAGCAATCTACCTCACCAAGCAAAGGGAGAAGAATAAGAGCACCACATTGAAGCTGCCCAGCAACACCTCCTGGAGTCTCCTGGAGGGGAAGGAGTCTCTCCAAGAAATGGCCATGTCACAGTCTGCTGATATGGACAGCCCCATCAAGAGGATCCTCCTGGATTATGTATTTTGGGAGAGAGTGGTAAACAGCCTGAAACCTATAGCAGTTGCCATTGCACGGACTGAGGGAGACAATGCCACCCTGTCTGATGTTCAGACTCTGCTTGCAGATGTAAGAGAAGAAATCCGTACTGCCCTGCCCACTTTACTGTTGCTCCAAGCAGAGGAAACTGCATTCTGAAATACATCAAAAAGCATGAAGACGTCTGCCTGAAACCCATACACGCCGCAGCGTACATGTTGGACCCCAAGTATGTTGGCAAGAGCATCCTGTCTGGTGCAGAGAACAACAAGGCCTATGGTGTCGTCACTACCGTGTCTACCAAGGTTCTTGGCAGTCTGGCGAAGTACACTTCCAAGTAAGGGCTTTGGGATGGAGATGCAATATGGCAGTTGTGCCAACATTTCTCATCAGCCACCTGGTGGAAGGGACTTTTTTCCCCTGTTGCCTCCATCATCCTCCAAATCCCACCAACAACAGCCGCCTCAGAGCGCAACTGGTCCTTGTTTGGGAAAACACACACCAAAGCACGGAACCGGCTGACCAATACAAGGGATGAAAAATTGGTGGACATCTGGGCAAATTTGAGGCTTGTTGAGCCTGACAACAAGTCATCCTCAACAAGGTTGGAAAGTGACAGTGAAGATGAGGCCTCAGTCTGATGTTCAAGAGGTGGACATTGAGGAGGTCCAGGGAGTTGACATGGAAGTTTGCAATTATGTCTACTTATGTCAAGGTAAAAGGTTAATTCCCACCTCTGAATATTCCCCAAAATGTGCAACCCTACAACTCACTGAAGCCAAAACACTAAAACCTATTTTATGGCTGCTCCCGCGATGACGTGTCTGACTCATTTGGTGGGAAAGGGGAGGGTTGGAAAGGGAAGAATGATCTCCCTAGATTTCATCTCACATCATGCCAGTCTCAGCAGACAACTATCAAGTAATGAAACATGAGGATGAAGCATAATAAAAACACCATTGAATAAAAATAAGGATGCAAAATTCCAAAGTAATCAGTTTTTATGAAATCCCTGTTGATGGATTCTTGCAACTCAAAATTAAAAATAAAATTAAAAAAAACAAGTGAAGATCGTAACTACCAGACTGGTGCTTATCATAGCGTCCTTCCCTACTCCTCCCTCCTCCAGCTCTCCATCATCCAGGCTGGTGAGGGCTGGGCTGCCCAGACCCAGGGAGAGGGCTGAGGCTGGGCTGCCTCCTCCTCCTCCTCCCAGGGCAGAGGAGAGCTGTGTCTCCAAGTCCTGGATGCGTTGGCTCTCCTTCTCCAGCCTCACCCTGCCCAGCTGGGTCTCCAGCAGCCAGTGCTCCTTCTCCTGCTCCAGACGAGCGATCTTCTCCTGGCTCGCCATCACCTGGGGTGGTAAGGGGAGGAGGGAGAGGGGTAAGAGGACTTGTATACTTCTCTATAACACTTATCTAGTCAGTAACCAAATGGGTTACATTGAGAATAAAGAGGCAGACTTATCAGGCAGACAAACTGGAGAGTAGAAAGAAGGAACATGGAAATACAATCAATACCTGTTGTGTGAGTCCCTGTCTGCTCTCTGTAGAGCTGGTTAGAACACGGCGGTTCAACAGGGCCTCTCTGTATGGAACAGACTCAGCTCTGGGCTGGATACACAGACAGAACAGTCAAATACACACTGTTATACTGAACCACAACAGTTAAGTGGATGTTCCACTGTTTGCTTTAGACTGCCTGGAGTGTCAGATGAGTGGGCTTTATACTTTTGGGATTATTCTATTGGTTCCCACATCCTATTTCACCAGGCACGCTTAATCAAACACAGCATTAGTAAAATATTTTGGAATAGTATTTGAACCCAGGTCTGTGACGTGGCCAGCGAAGCCAGGCAACAACTGACCTTTCTGATGGCGTGTATGTAGTCAGAAGCCTTCTTCTTGTTACCCAGCATGCTCTCTGCCTGCAGGGGGTTAAGGGCCCCCACCCCCCCTCTCGGACCATAGCCTGTCGAAGATGTAAAGAAATCCAGGTTGTTGCTGAAGAACGTCGCAATCTGTAGTAAAAAAGGTACAGCATTCATATTAAGGTAAGACTTTACAGCATACAGGTATAGGCACTAATGCTTTATAAATTTGTTCTAAGCATGTATAAGCCTTCATGTGTTAAGACAGTATTGGTGAGCCATATACATAGTCTTCTAGGTCTATATTTTGCAGTCCAGACTGCTATTTGAATATCAACAATCTATCAAGTTTGTATACTCCAGAATATGGTGCTGAAAAAGTGCATTTAAAACGTGAAAGAAGTTTATAACATCTGATTCATGACAAACACACTTATCCTACAGAACTTCACTGTTCCTTTAAGGAGATCAGTGGGTGAAGTCAAGGAAGGGTTGACAGAATACAGACAGATCTCACACACTCCTACCACTGTTGACCCGGTTTCTTTCTCAATCTTTCCTTGACTCCACCCATCTTATCTCCTCGCCTCCTTTTCAAAATATATTGGAGAAGACAGTCCAAGGGGAGGGTCCTTGATAAAGATGAATTGAGCCAGTCTGATCACCTCATGGTAAACATCCTTCTTATACAACTCTGGAACACAGTCATGGAAGTCGAACTCAGCAACCAGCCCT
The DNA here is from genome assembly GCF_029448725.1 of Salvelinus fontinalis. Lineage (NCBI taxonomy): Eukaryota > Metazoa > Chordata > Actinopteri > Salmoniformes > Salmonidae > Salvelinus > Salvelinus fontinalis. Next base: position 84,845,228 of record NC_074665.1, read on the forward strand.
CTTCACTATTAAAACTATAATACCAAAAAAGAACAGCTTGCGTATCTACCTCATACATACCCTCGGGCAACTTGGAAAATACATTAAAGTAGTTGTAAAAGGCATTAACCAAATCTATAACTTGTCAACTTCAAAATAAAACAGTCCTCAGTGAGCAGCGTGCGTCCCTGTTGAACACCTGCCTACACACTGTAAACCTCTCCTGGAGTAGTGACCTGTCAAGCTGAGGACAGAACTTTTACTTTAGACCCTAGAAAATAAATCTATAAAATGCTCTGGTGATGATAGCCTCCACACACACAGCTAGATCACGTGAAGGATGACCACAGCTCTACAAGTGTTCTTACCGTGCGTGTGCCCACGCGCTAATGTGTCTATTAAAGTGTCCTCACAACTGATCATAAACCTCTAGTCGAGGCCTGGAGAGATGGTCTCTCGTTACTAAACATTAACATTATTCACCACTAACTACTAGCCCAACGCTCCAAGGACTGTGTGGATCAGTTGGTTAGCCCTACGCTCCAAGGACTGTGTGGATCAGTTGGTTAGCCCTACGCTCCAAGGACTGTGTGGATCAGTTGGTTAGCCCTACGCTCCAAGGACTGTGTGGATCAGTTGGTTAGCCCTACGCTCCAAGGACTGTGTGGATCAGTTGGTTAGCCCTACGCTCCAAGGACTGTGTGGATCAGTTGGTAAGGTCGTGTGTTCAATTCCTGCAGGGCTCATACACATGCTTCTAAAGTATATACTCACAGCTCTGTCTGTTTCAAAGCCCCCAGCCTTTATCTGGGGTACACAGCTGTAAACACTGATATGGTGCGGATCTGTGAACACTTCCCATCTGCCCCAGCTGAGCTCCCCCTCTCTGTGGTCATGTATTGTAAACAACCAATCAGCACAGTTGATGAGCCACATACTACTTCAACTCTACTGATCATATCAACAACAAAAAATATATAAAACTCTGGCCACAAAGTTGGAAGCACAGAATCGTATTGAATGTCATTGTATGCTGTAGCGTTAAGATTTCCAATCACTAGAACAAAGGGGCCTAGCCCGAACCATGAAAAACAGTCCCAGACCATTATTCCTCCTCCAGCGAACTATAGTTGGCTCTATACAGTCGGGCAGGTAGCGTTCTCCGGGCATCGGCCAAACCCAGATTCGTCCGTCAGACTGCCAGATGGTGAAGCGCGATTCATCACTCCAGAGAACACGTTTCCACTGCTCCAGAGTCCAATGGCGGTGAGCTTTTCACCACTCTAGCCACAATGCCAAGTGTTGATCTTAGGCTTGTGTGGTGCTGCTCGACCGAGGAAACCCATTTCATGAAGCTCCCAACGAACAGTTATTGTGCTGACATTGACTCCAGAGGCAGTTTGGAACTCGGTAGTGAGTGTTGCAACCGAGGAGAGATGATTTTTACGCACTACAGCACTCGGCAGTCCTGTTCTACGAGTTTACAGTTGACCGGGGAAGCTCTAGCAAGGAAGACATTTTACAAACTAACTTGTTGGAAAGGTTGCATCCTATGACCGTGCGACGTTGAAAAGTCACGGAGCTCACAGTAAGGGCATTCTACTGCCAATTTTTGTCTATGGAGATTCTATGGCTGTGTGCTCGATTTTGCACACACTTCATACTATTTCCTTTTTGCCAATAAAAAAAATGAACACAAAATAATAATGAGGCTATGTACACAAGGAGTACCGGTACGGAGTCAATGTGCCAGGGTACGAGGTAGTTGAGGTAATATGGATTAAATCTGGCAAACCAACAACCAGCAAGAAACAGAAACCTCCTTTAGCGCATGGGGTGGGGAAAAAAAGTGGACAGAGACTTGCTAGCTACAGTAGCTAGCTAGGATTTTATACAAATCTGCCTTCATAAATAAAAGCTTCTCCCAAGTGGGTGTGACACCTACTCCTGTTGCCTGCTGCTTGGATTCCACCTGGCGATCTGTTCACCGGCTGCACAGTACTGTCTTTTATCGATGGCGGTTATGATATCGTTTAGGACCTTGAGGGTGGCTGCGGTGCACCCATGACCAGCTCAGAAACCAGATTGCATAGTGGAGAAGGTAAGGTGGGTTTCGAAATGGTCAGTTATCGGTTTGTTGACTTGGCTTTTGAAGATTTTATAAAAAAGGCAGGGTAGGATGGATATAGGTCTGTAGCAGTTTGGGTCTAGAGTGTCTCCCCCTTTGAAGAGAGGGATGACCGCAGCAGCTTTCCAATCTTTGGGAATCTCAGACGATACAAAAGAGAGGTTGAACAGGCTTGTAATAAGGGTTGCAACAATTTCAGCAGATCATTTTGGAACGAGAGGGTCCAGATTGTCTAGCCCAGCTGATTTGTAGGGATCCAGATTTGAGCTCTTTCAGAACATCAGCTGTCTGGATTTGGGTGAAGGAGAAGGGGGGAGGGGGGGGGGGCTGAGATGTTGGCCGGGGTAGCCAGGTGGAAAGCATGGCCAGCGGTAGAAAAATGCTTATTGAAACGATCGATTATTGTAGTTTTATCGGTGGTGACAATGTTTCTTACCCTCATTGCAGTGAGCAGATGGGAGGTGCTCTTATTCTCCATGGACTTCTCCATGAAAAGCTGAAATGTCTTGAGTCAATAAGTATTCAACCCCTGTGTTCCCCTTAATTAAGTTCAAGACTAAAAAAATGTGCTTAACAAGTCACATAATAAGTTGCATGAACTCACTGTGTGCAATAGTGTTAAACATGATTTTTGAATGACTGATCTCTGTACCCTACACATACCGATAATTGTAAGGTCCCTCAGTCAAGCAGTGAATTTCAAACAGATTGAGCCACAAAGGTCAGGTAGGTTTTCCAATGCCTCACAAAGGGTACATATTGGTAGATGGGTGAACATTTTAAAAAGCAGACATGGAAAATCCCTATGAGGCATTGTGAAGTTATTAATAAACACTTTGGATGGTGTATCAATACACCCAGCCACTGCAAAGATACAAGCGTCCTTCCTAACTCAGTTGCCAGAGAGGAAGGAAACCGCTCAGGGATTTCACCATGAGACAATGATGACAGTAACAGAGTTCAATGGCTGTGATCGGAGAAAACTGAGAATGGATCCACATTGTAGTTATTCCACAATACTAAGCTAATAGAGCTGGTGAAAAAAAGGAAGCCTGTACATAATAAATATTCCAGAACATACATCTTGTTTGCAAAGGCACTAAAATAATACTGCCTAAAATGTGGCAAAGACATTCACTTTTTGTCCTGAATACCAAGTGTTATTGTATTTGCCCCAAACATACAACACATTACCAAGTACCACTCTTCATATTTTCAAGCATAGTGGTGGCTGAACCATGTTATCGGTATGCTTCTAATCGTTAAGGACTGGGGATTTTTCAAGATAAAAAAATAAATAGAATGGAGCTAAGCACAGGCAAAATTACGCATGCATAGACATGGAAATGGTATCCACGAGTTCATCTGACTCTGGAGAAGATAAAGGGCTTCATTGACAAAATCCTGAAGTATTGCTTTAAGGTTAGGCATAAGGTTAGCAGTGTGGTTAAGGTTAGCTTTAAAATCACATTTTAGAAATAGGGAGGGTTTATGACTTCATGGTTGTGGTAACTAGTGATGACCAGTGATGCCAGCAGACACTCATTGGCAGTTCTGTTAGACACTGTTATCCAAACCAACTATCTATTAAGTATTAACTTGCCGGTGCTGTTGGTGGGCACACCCAGCATCTCGTTTGTCTAACTAAATAGTGGTACATGGTCCTACCTTGTCGGTGGTGTTGGTGAACATGCCCAGGGAAGCCAGCAGACACTCGTTAGTGGTGCAGAGCTTCTGAGTGACTGTAGGCAACTGCTGTTCCAGACCGGCCTTCTGGCTGTAGTGCTTAGACATCTCTATAGAGAGGAGAGAGAGATAGACAGACACTACCTCTAAAATATATATATATATATATATTTTTTTTTTAATAATAATATATATAAAATTCTCAGCAATCTACACACAATACTGCATAATGACAAAGCGAAAAAACATGTTATTAAAAATGTATTAAAAATAAGCAGAAATACCTTATTTACATAAGTATTCAGACTCTTTGCTATGAGACTCGAAATTGAGCTCAGGTGCATTGTTTTTATTGATCATCCTTGAGATGTTTCTACAAATTGATTGGAGTCCACCTGTGGTAAATTCAATTGATTGGACATGATTTGGAAAGGCACACACCTGTCTATGTAATGTCCCACAGTTGACAGTGCATGTCAGTGCAAAAACCAAGGCATGAGGTTGAAGGAATTGTCCGTAGAGCTCCAAGACAGGATTGTGTCAAGGCACAGATATGGGGAAGGGTACCAAGACATTTCTGCAGCATTGAAGGACCCCAAGAACAGACTGCCTCCATTTTTAAATTGAATAAGTTTGGAACCCCCAAGACTCTTCCTGGAGCTGGCTGTCCAGCCAAACTGAGCAATCGGGGGTGAAGGGCCTTGGTCAAGGAGATGACCAAGAACCCAGAGTTCCTCTGCGGAGATTGGGGAACCTTCCAGAAGGACAACCATCTCTGCAGCACTCCACCAATCAGGCCTTTATGGTAGAGCGGCCAGATGGAAGCCACTAGTCAGTGAAAGGCACATGACAGCCCGCTTGGAGTTTGCCAAAAGGCACCTAGACTCACACCATGAGAAACAAGATTCTCTGGTTTGATGAAACCAATATTGAACTATTTGCCCAGAATGCCAAGCGTTACAGCTGCAGAAAACCTGGCACCATCCCTACGGTGAAGCGTGGTGGTGGCAGCATCATGCTGTGGAATTTTTTTCAGCAGCAGGGACTGGGAGACTAGTCAGGATCGAGGCAAAGATGAACAGAGCAAAGTAAAGAGAGATCCTTGACAAAACCCTGTTCCAGAGAGCTCAGGACCTCAGACTGGGGTGAAGGTTCACCTTCCAACAGGACAACAAGCCTAAGCACACAGGCAAGACAATGCAGGAGTGGTTTTGGGAAATGCCTCTGAATGTACTTGAGGGACCCAGCCAGACCCCAGACTTGAACTCAATCGAACATCTCTGAAGAGACCTGAAAATAGCTGTGCAGCAACGCTCCCCATCCATCCTGACAGAACTTGAGAGGATCTGCAGAGAATGGGAGAAAATGCCCAAGTACAGGTGTGCCAAGCTTGTAGTGTCATACCCAAGAAGACTCAATGCTGTAAATCGCTGAAAAAAGGTGCATTAACAAAGTAATAAGTAAAGGGTCTGAATACTTATCTAAATGAGAAATAAAATATTTTTTGGATATAAATTAGTAAAAACATGTTTTTGCTTTGTCATTATGGGGTAGTGTGTGTAGGTTGAGGGGGGAAAAAACACAATGCATCAACTTTAAAATAAGGTGGTAACGTAGCAAAATGTGGAAAAAGTAAAGAGGTTTGAATACTTTCCGAAGGCACTGTACACAAACATCTCTACAGACACAGAAAGGAGAGATGGGGTTTAGACATCTCTACATACATCAAGGAAGGAACAGGGGATACATTTATCGGTTCCACATGAAGACAGCATGTATACTGCTTTATAACGGTTAAACTTAAAGCCCATTTATGGCCATTCCAGTGTCTGCATTGGCCGTAGAGCATTTAGTGCGATGCGGCCTCAGCAGAAGTCAGCACATTCACACTTACTGAGCTTTCTCAGATCAGAGCTGTTGTGAATGAAGTTATCAAGGAAGTGAGTGTGTGTTTATACAGGACGCACCGCCCCCACATACGGCAACAAATCGTAGGGCGCTATACGAAGCACTACGCATTGTTTCAACATTCAGGAGGCGCATGGCGATATGGTACGGAGCTTGATTTGCCCTCCACAAGCCTCTGGAGGCTCCGCAATTGCGTCACACCCTCCGTACGCAGCCTCTGGCTTCCCGGATCAAGCATAAAAATAGGCTTTTAGACATCTCTACAGAACACAGAAGAACAGACATTTCTTGTTGTTCTGTTTTTTAAATGGATTGTGTGTGTACCTGTTTGACATTTTACTGTATTGTTAGGAGCTAGTAACATGAGCATTTTGCTGCACCCATTATAACATCTGCTTAACTGTGTACGCAACCAACAAACTTTACATTTGGAAGGAGACTGGCTTGAACATTAGTCTACAAAAACACTAATTAGAAATAATATTTTATAGTAAAAAAAAATTTTTTTAAGTAATAATTCACCTTTGACGGCATCGTGAAGACTGTGTAGACAGGCAGCCAGCTGGGTGAAGACAGCAGAGCAACTGCTCTGGGGCATGGCGTCCTGTCGAACACCTGGAAAACAATTTTAAACATTACTCCAGAGTAGCGCAACGGTCTAAGGCACTGCATCTCAGTGCAAGAGGCGTTACTATAGTACCTGGTTCTAATCCAGGACGTAGCACATCCGACCGTGATTGGGAGTCTCATAGGGTAGCGCACAATTGACCCAGCGTCATCCGGGTTTGGCCGTCATTGTAAATAAGAACAAATTCTTAACTGACTTGCCTAGTTAAATAAACAAAGAAACTACTGTCTATACCCAACTTCCAACCTGAAACTGTACTGGAGCTACCAGATAAGTAATAGACCCAGTAGGGTCTAGAGGAAATTATCCCAACTCAGCCCAGCTTCCTCTAGACCATTACATTGTCAGAAGGAAACTGAAATGAGTCTGCTGCCTTACCCCAACCCTTCTGAATCCTCCCTCTCCTTTAGTTCCGTATCACTCACGAGGAAAGGATCCTCCCTCTCCTTTAGTTCCCTATCACTCACGAGGAAAGGATCCTCCCTCTCCTTTAGTTCCCTATCACTCACGAGGAAAGGATCCTCCCTCTCCTTTAGTTCCCTATCACTCACGAGGAAAGGATCCTCCCTCTCCTCTAGTCCTATAGACAGTAGCTATTCAGTTTGTCAAACAGGTTAGTTATCAAGGCTATAGATTACAAAAACATTATTCAAGATCGTATACAGGACACAGCAAATAATTTTCCTCCAGTTCGACCCTAGTCACTTTGTAAAGCCAGTAAGATGATATACAGTGCATCCGGAAAAACAGACCCATTCACTTTTTACACCTTGTTGCGTTACAGCCTTATTCTAAAATGGATTAAATAGTTTTTTCCCACACAATACCCCATAATGACAAAGAAAAAACAGGTTTAAACATTTTTTGCAAATACACACACAGTTGAATTCAGAAGTTTACATACACCTTAGCCAAATAAATTTAAACTCAGTTTCACAATTCCTGACATGTAATCCTAGTAATTATTCCCTGTTTTAGGTCAATTAGGATCACCACTGTATTTTAAGAACGTGAAATGTCAGAATAGTAGAGATCTTTTTAAATTTATTTCATCACATTCCGAGGGGTTAGACATTTACATACACTCAATTAGTATTTGGTAGCATTGCCTTTAAATTGTTTAACTTGGGTCAAACGTTTTGGGTAGCCTTCCACAAGCTTCCCACAATAAGTTGGGTGGATTTTACCCCATTTCTCCTGACAGAGCTGGTGTAACTGAGTTAGGTTTGTAGGCCTCCTTCCTCGCACACGCTTTTTCCGATCTGCCCACAAATGTTCTACAAGATTGAGGTCAGGGCTTTGCGATGGCCACTCCAATACCTTGACTCTGTTGACATTTTGCCACAACTTTGGAAGTATGCTTGGGGTCATTGTCCATTTGGAAGACCCATTTACGATCAAGCTTTACTTCCTGACTGATGTCTTAAGATGTTGCTTCAATATATCCACATCATTTTCTTTCCTCATAATGCCATCTAATTTGTGAAGTACACCAGTCCCTCCTGCAGCAAAGCACCCCCACAACATGATGCTGCCACCCCTATGCTTCGTGTTTGGGATGGTGTTCTTCTGCTTGCAAGCCTCCCCCTTTTCTCCAAAAAGTACAATCTTTGTCCCCATGTGCAGTTGCAAACCAAAGTCTGGCTTTTTTATGGCAATTGTGGATTAGTGGCTTCTTCCTTGCTGAGCGGCCTTTCAGGTTATGTCGATATAGGACTCGTTTTACTGTGGATATAGATACTTTTGTACCGGTGTCCTCCAGCACCTTCACAAGGTCCTTTGCTGTTGTTCTGGGATTGATTTGCACTTTTCGCACCAAAGTACGTTCACCTCTAGGAGACAGAACGCGTCTCCTTCCTGAGCGGTATGACGGCTGCGTCATACCGGTGTTTATACTTGCGTACTATTGTTTGTACAGATGAACGTGGTACCTTCAGGCATTTGGAAATAGCTCCCAAGGATGAACCAGACTTGTGGAGGTCTACAATTGTTTTTCTGAGGTCTTCGCTGATTTCTTTTGATTTTCCCATGATGATGATGTCAAGCAAAGAGGCACTGAGTTTGAAGGTAGGCCTTGAAATACATCCACAGGTACACCTCCAATTGACTCAAATAATGTCAATTAGCCTATCAGAAGCATCTAAAGCCATGACATAATTTTCTGGAATTTTCCAAGCTGTTTAAAGGCACAGTCAACTTGGTGTATGTAAACTTCTGACCCAGTGGAATTGTGATACAGTGAATTATAAGTGAAATAATCTGTCTGTAAACAATTGTTGGAAAAAGTACTTGTGTCATGCACAAAGTAGATGGCCTAACCGACTTGCCAAAACTAGTTTGTTAACAAGACATTTGTGGAGTGGTTGAAAAACTATTTTTAATGACTCCAACCTAAGTGTTTGTAAACTTCAACTGTAAATATATAAATCACATTTACATTCAGACCCCTTACTCAGTACTTTGTTGAAGCAATTACAGTCTTGAGTCTTCTTTAGAATGACCCTACAAGCTTGGCACACCTGTATTTGGGGTGTTTCTCACATTCTTCTCTGCAGAACTTCAAGATGTCAAGTTGGATGGGGAGCGTTGCGGCACAGCTATTTTCAGATCGCTCCAGAGATGTTCGATCAGGTTCAAGTCTGTGCAGACTGGGCCACTCAAGAACATTCAGATACTTGTCCCGAAGCCACTCCTGCGCTGTCTTGGCTGTGTGCTTTGCGTCGTTGGAAGGTGGACCTTCGCCCCAGTCTGAGGTCCTGAGCACTCTGGAGCAGGTTTTCATCAAGGATGGCTGTACTTTGCTCAATTATTCTTTCCCTCGATCCTGACTAGTCTCCCAGTCCCTGCTGCTGAAAAACATTCCACAGCATGATGCTGCCACCACACTCCACTGTAGGGATGGTGCCAGGTTTCCTGCAGCCGTGAAACTTGGCATTCAGGCCAAAGAGTTCAATGTTGGTTTCATCAAACCAGAGAATCTTGTTTCTCATGGTCTGAGAGACTTTAGGTGCATTTTGGCAAACTCCAAGCGGGCTGTCACGTACCTTTTACTGAAGAGTGGCTTCCGTCTGCCCACTCTACCATTAAGGCCTGATTGGTGGAGTGCTGCAGAGATGGTTGTCCTTATGGAAGGTACTCCCATTTCTAGAGCTCTGTCAGAGTGACTATCGTGTTCTTGGTAACCTCCCTGACCAAGGTCCTTCTCCCCCGATTGCTCAGTTTAGCCGGGCGGCCAGCTCTAGGAAGAGACTTGGGGGTTCCAAACCTCTTCCATTTAAGAATGATGGAAGCCACTGTGTTCTTGGGGTCCTTCAATGCTGAAGAAATGTTTGTATCCTCAACACAATCCTGTCTCGGAGCACTATGGACAATTCCTTCAACCCCATAGCTTGGTTTTTGCTCTGATATTGATGGGGGTCACCTTGGGGTTCGTGATAGGGGCTGAACCAAATGATTGCTGTATTATAATAATTGATTATGCTTATGTTGTATTAATAGAAGGGGAAGGGCTATAAGACAACCCCCCACTACATGTACAGGGTCCTGGACCACAGATTAGCAATATATGCATTATAAAGGTTTAATATTGTTCCACAGTTCTTTTCTAGTCTCTTATAAGAAATGTTATGAGCATATGTGTGAACCATTGCAGTCAAAACAGGGTGTCTGTGAGAAAGCACCTCAAGGCTAAAAGAGATACATAGACACAGACCCCTGCAGGGGAGTAAATAGATAAGAGGCAAGTCAGACATACCACTGTAAGCCACACGGGAATGGAAAATTACTGCTGAGCCCTTAGAAAACAGGACTGTTTTCTCCTGCAAGTTTGTATAACTGTATATGCATGAGCTTGGTCTCATGAGTAGGTGTTGACATAGGCAGTTACATCACTAGGGGTTAACTGCAAGCATATTAAAGCAACTTTGACCTGTTTTATGTTGCAGAACTTACTCTGAAACATACGTGCTATAGTGTTATTTGTCATGTGCGTCGAATACAACAGGTGTAGACCTTACAGTGAAACACTTACTTACAAGCCCTTACCCAACAATGCAGTTAAGAAAAGACAACCAAAAAAAGTGATAATAACAAATAATTAAAGAGCAGCAGTAAATAACAATAGCGGGGCTATATAGAGGGGGTAGCGGTACAGAGTCAATGTGGGGCGGCACCGGTGACGAGGCAACTGATGTAATATGTACATCAAATCAAATTTGTCACACACATGGTTAGCAGATGTTAATGAGAGTGTAGCGAAATGCTTGTGCTTCTAGTTCCGACAATGCAGTACTAACCAACAAGTAATCTAACCTAACAATTCCACAACTACTACCTTATACACACAAGTGTAAAGGGATAAAGAATATGTACATAAAGTTATATGAATGAGTGATGGTACAGAACGGCATAGGCAAGATGCAGTAGATGGTATAGAGTACAGTATATACATATGAGATGAGTAATGTAGGGTATGTAAACATAGTGGCATAGTTTAAAGTGGCTAGTGATACATGTATTACATAAAGATGGCAAGATGCAGTAGATGATATAGAGTACAGTATATACATATACATATGAGATGAGTAATGTAGGGTATGTAAACATTATATTAAGTGGCATTGTTTTTAAGTGTCTAGTGGTACATTTTTACATCATTTCCATCAATTCCCATTATTAAAGTGGCTGGAGTTGAGTCATTATGTTGGCAGCGGCCACTAAATGTTAGTGGTGGCTGTTTAACAGTCTGATGGCCTTGAGATAGAAGCTGTTTTTCAGTCTCTCGGTCCCTGCTTTGATGCACCTGCACTGACCTCGCCTTCTGGATAATAGCGGGGTGAACAGGCAGTGGCTCGGGTGGTTGTTGTCCTTGATGATCTTTATGGCCTTCCTGTGACATCGGGTGGTGTAGGTGTCCTGGAGGGCAGGTAGTTTGCCCCCGGTGATGCGTTGTGCAGACCTCACTACCCTCTGGAGAGCCTTACGGTTGTGGGCGGAGCAGTTGCCGTACCAGGCGGTGATACAGCCCGACAGGATGCTCTCGATTGTGCATCTGTAGAAGTTTGTGAGTGCTTTTGGTGACAAGCCGAATTTCTTCAGCCTCCTGAGGTTGAAGAGGCGCTTCTGCGCCCTCTTCACAACGCTGTCTGTGTGGGTGGACCAATTCAGTTTGTCCGTGATGTGTACCCCGAGGAACTTAAAACTTTCCATGTAGAGTTATTAAAGAGACTATGCATAGATAATACATTGCCATTTGATTAGATGTTCAGGAGTTATGGCATTGGGGGTAGAAGCTGTTTAGAAGCCTCTTGGACAAAGACTTGGCGCTCTGGAACCGTTTGCCGTGCGGTAGTAGAGAGAACAGTCTATGACTATGGTGGCTGGATGCTGACCATTTTTAGGGTCTTCCTCTGACACTGCCTGGTATAGAGGTCCTGGATGGCTGGAAGCTTGGCCCCGGTGATGTACTGAGCCGTACGCACTACCCTCTGTAGTGCCTTGTGGTCGGAGGCCGAGAAGTTGCCATTCCAGGCAGTGATGCAACCAGTCAGGATGCTCTCAATGGTGCAGCTGTAAAACCTTTTGAGGATCCGAGGACCAATGCCAAATCTTTTCAGTCTCCTGAGGGGGAATACGTTTTGTCGTGCATTCTTCACAACTGTCTTGGTGTGCTTGGACCATGTTAGTTTGTTGGTGATGTGGACACCAAGGAATTTGAAGCTCTCAACCTGCTCCACTACAGCCCCATCGATGAGACTGGGGGCGTGATCGGTACTTCTTTTCCTGTAGTCCACAATCATCTCCTTTGTCTTGATCACATTGAGGGAGAGGTTGTTGTCCTGGAACCACATGGCCAGGTCTCTGACCTCCCGATAGGCTGTCTCATCGTTGTTGGTGATCAGGCCTACCACTTGTGTCATCAGCAAATTTAATGATGGTGTTGGAGTCGTGCCTGGCTGTGCAGTCATGAGTGGAAGGAAGATTAATTTAAGTCAACTTTAACTCGGACACTCAGAAACATTCACCGTCTTCTTGGTAAGCAACTGCAGTATAGATTTTGCCTTGTGTTTCATGTTATTGTGCTGGTGAAAGGTGAATTCCTCTCCCAGTGTCTGGTGGAAAGCAGACTGAATCAGGTTTTCCTCTAGGATTTTGCATGTGCTTAGCTCTATTCTGTTAATTTTTTCATAAACTCTAGTCCTTGCAAATGACAAGCATACCAATAACATGATGCAGCCACCACCATGCTTGAAAATATGTAGAGTGGTACTCAGTAGCGTGTTGTATTGGGTTTGCAACAAACATAAGTACATTTCTTTGCCACTTTTTTTGCAGTTTTACTTTCGTGCCTTATTGTAAACCGGATGCATGTTTTGGATCAGGTTTTCCTCTAGGATTTTGCCTGTGTTTAGCTCCATTCAGTTTCTTTTTATCCTAAAAACTCCCCAGCTGTTAATGATTACAAGCATACCCATAACATGGTCACCACTATGCTTGAAAATATGGCGAGTGTTACTCCATGATGTGATGGATTCGATTTGCCCCAAACATAACACTTTGTATTCAAGACAAAAAGTTCACTGCTTTGCCACATTTTCTGCAGTATTATGTTAGTGCCTTATTGCAAATAGGATGCATGTTTTGAAAAATGTTCATTCTCTACAGGCTTCCTTCTTTTCACTCTGTCAATAAGGTTGGTATTGTGGAGTAACTACAATGTTGTTGACCCGTCCTTAGTTCTCTTCTATCACAGCCATAACTGTTTTAAAGTCACCATTGGCCTCATGGTGAAATCCCTGAGCAGTTTCCTTCCTCTCCGGTAACTGAGTTATGAAGGATGCCTGTATCCTTGTAGTGACTGGTTGTACTGATACACCATCTAAAGTGTAATTAATAACTTCATCATTATCAAAGGGATATTCAATGTCTGCTCTTTATTATTTTTTTAACCCATCTACCAATAGGTGCCCTTCTTTGGAAAACCTACCTAGTCTTTGTGGTTGAATCTGTGTTACAAATTCACTGCTTGACTGTGGGACCTTACAGATAATTGTATGTGTGGGATAGAGAGATGAGATCGTTTTTAACATGATTTTTTAAATGACTATTATTGCACATAGAGGGAGTCCATGCAAAGTATTACATTATTTGTTAAGTAAACGTTTACTCCTGAACTTAGACTTGCCATAACAAAGGGCTTGAATAGTTATTGACTCAGCTTTCATTTTTAATACATTTATAAAACTGTTTAAAAACATAATTCCACTTTGACATTATGGGGTATTGAGTGTAGGACAGTGACAATAAATCTAAATTGAATCCATTTTAAATTCAGGCTGTAACAACAAAATGTGGAATAAGTCAAGGGGTGTGAATCCTTTCTGAAGGCACTGTAACTCCCTAGCTAAGGCCAGTGGGATGATACAACTCACTAGCTAAGGCCAGTGGGATGATACAACTCACTAGCTAAGGCCAGTGGGATGATACAACTCACTAGCTAAGGCCAGTGGGATGATACAACTCACTAGCTAAGGCCAGTGGGATGATACAACTCACTAGCTAAGGCCAGTGGGATGATACAACTCACTAGCTAAGGCCAGTGGGATGATACAACTCACTAGCTAAGGCCAGTGGGATGATACAACTCACTAGCTAAGGCCAGTGGGATGATACAACTCACTAGCTAAGGCCAGTGGGATGATACAACTCACTAGCTAAGGCCAGTGGGATGATACAACTCACTAGCTAAGGCCAGTGGGATGATACAACTCACTAGCTAAGGCCAGTGGGATGATACAACTCACTAGCTAAGGCCAGTGGGATGATACAACTCACTAGCTAAGGCCAGTGGGATGATACAACTCACTAGCTAAGGCCAGTGGGATGATACAACTCACTAGCTAAGGCCAGTGGGATGATACAACTCACTAGCTAAGGCCAGTAGGATGATACAACTCACTAGGTAAGGCCAGTAGGATGATGTAGCTGTGTAGTTTGTCGAACACTGACGTGATTCTCTTCATGCCACTCTGCAGCTCCTGGTTCTTAGAGATGAGAGAGGAGGTACACAAAGGAGCCCTGCACTCTTCCTCCAGACTGGGGGGAGAATAGAGGAGGATGAGGAGGAAAATACCCACCCAGCCCTTTAGATGTAAATACACACACACACACACCTAATGTAATGAGTACTGACCTTTTGAGCTGGTATGGTAGAATCTTCTGCAGAAAGTGGGTGTAGGATGTGAAATGATCAGCAAAGTCTTTCAGTTTCCCCACAGTCTCCAGTACTGTTACTGTGTCCTCTGTGATGCTCTGGTGTAGTTGCACTAGTCCTTCCTCCAGGGGGCGCACATAGGCTGCATTCTCATGTAGATACTGGGAGAACTAGGGAGAAGAGAACATCTTACCTACTTCAGACGAAAGCACATATTGTAAGTCACTATGGATAAGAACATCTGCTAAAGGACTAAACATTTTAACATGTAATATGTTTAAAGCGGCAAATCAGCAGTATAAACATTAAAGCTTTCTCCCCGCCCCTAATTGGGTAAAAAGCTGAGGGAGGGGCTGGAGAAATGTAACAACTCAAATTCATAGACAGAGCTATAGATGCAAGGACTGGGCAGCCATGATATCAACATATTATAGTTTTAATCATGTTCTGAGGCTATATAGTGTTTGTTAACATTAACTTTGTTTACAAACATTTCAGTAAACAAGGTTATACTCTGGGTTCTGATGGGGTACAACAGTTGAACTAAGCAAGAACCAATAGGTATAGATATATCCAAAATATATCCAAAAATGTATGTACTAACTGCTGTTGGTCCCTTTAAAGGATTTCGGGGCAGAGACATTGTGTGTGTCCTCACCTTTTGGTTGAGTGGTGAGATGGGTTCGATAGAGGAATCCAGGGGGTAGATGTGCACCCTCTGCTCTGTGTAGGAGTGGAAGTTTAACAGAGCCGCCACTAGGTCCTGGACGAAGCCTAGGGCCTGACCAGCCACGTCTCGGGCCTTCAACTGGAGGAGAGGACAGGGAGAGAGAGAAGATTACTAGCAAAACTCTGGACCACATATTCACGCTGACAATGGAGGTTCGAGCACCAACTGTTCTATCAAATTCAAGGACAGAATTGAATAATACTGGATATTACTATAGGGCTTCCTCTCACCTGGTGTCTTCTGTTGTGTGGTGGAACATTGAGGCTGTTGTAGTCACTGAATTCTGGAGAAAAAGGGAGGGAAATTTAAAGGGGAGATTTCAGGGTGACAAAAAAGTTGAAATGATTTACTTACAAACTGGCTTAAAGCAGTTTAATGTGCCGAATGATGGCATGTCATAGCGCTGTACTTCATATAGCATTTTTATAAGGACTAAGTAAGCCATCTTCTATCTAACCAGGACACTGAGCAGAGAGGAGAACAGGGCTCTAGCGTTGGACTTGAACATAGCCTCTGTCATAGCATGACGCATTAGACAGTGCTTCATTGTGCCTCTTCCTACAGCATCAGTGAGATAGATGTTAAAGAGAATCTCCAGTACTTTTATATACTTTTTAGTTCTGGAAGTAGTGCTCACGAGACAAAAATGGTCCCAGGAAATGGTGTACTTCATCACATGAGCAGATATGCACCACGTCATTGTTCTCTCTCTGCTGTGTGTGCATCTTTCGAGCTGTCCCTCAAAATGGCGAAGGGCTGAAGCTCATCGGCTAGAAACCGAATTGCTAGGGAGCTAGTCCACGTGGGGAAAATGTAGTGAAAATGACACTGCACATCTTCCAGTTAACAGTCGCTTTCAAACTAGGGATTTAATGGTTAACTGAGGTTAGACAGTAATTCTGCTCAGATACTGAACAAAAAAATATAAACGCAACATGTAAAGTGTTGGTCCCATGTTTCATAAGCTTAAATAAAAGATTCCAGAAATTGTCCATAAGCACAGAACACTTAATTCTCTAAAATTCTCTGTGAGCATTTCACCTTTGCCAAGATAATCCATCCACCTGACAGGTGTAGCATATCAAGAAGATGATTACACAGGTGCACCTTGTGCTGGGGACAACACTAAAATGTGCCGTTTTGTCATATAAACGACAGATGTCTTAAGGAAGTTGAGGAAGCGTGCAATTGGCATTCTGACAGCAGGAATGTCCTCCAGAGCTGTTGCCAGAGAATTGAACATTAAATTCTCTACCATAAGCCGGCTCCACGGTCGTTTTAGAGAATTTGGCAGTACGTCCAACCGGCCTCACAACTGCACGACCACGTGTAACCACGCCAGCCCAGGACCTCCACATCCGGCTTCTTCACCTGCGGGATCATCTGAGACAAGCCACCCGGACAGCTGATGAACCTGAGGAGTGTTTCTGTCTGTAATAAAAACCCTTTTGTGGGGGGAAAAAATAATTCTAATTGGCTGTGCCATACTCCCCAGTGGGTAGGCCTGGCTCCCAAGTGGATGGGCTTATGCCCTCCCAGGCCCACCCATGGCTGAGCCCTCACCCAGTCATGTGAAACCCATAGATTAGGCCCTAATAAATTTATTTCAATGGACTGAGTTCCTTATATGAACTCTAACTCAGTAAAATTGTTTTAATTGTTGCATGTTGCGTCTATATTTTTTGTTCAGTATAGATTTTGCATGTATGAACTACACAGCGGGAGGTTTAAAAAAAATACTTAGTCGCCAACGTTCCGGAGCATGTCTTTAAGTGTAATATGGCATTATTCACCAAAATATGTCATTCACTAACATTAGTGGTATATACATGTGCTCTCAAATAATTCACAATCAGTGATGTTTCACTGTTGTGTTCATTAGAGCACACACCGCAACAGAAAACAACAAATGAGCAGTTCTTATTGGACCCATCCAGGTAGTCCCTCACTGTTTCAGTCTGTTGTCTTCCGCTTGGTTCCTAATGAACACGATCCGGGGGGTTGGTGAAATGTTGCATAGTGAACTAATACTCACTGGTGTCGTTGAAGGGCACTTTCTCCTGGATGACACAACTGCTCTGTTTCACCTGTCTGTTGAGCTCTGACTGACACTTCCTCAACTGCTGCTGACTAGAGAGAGAGGACAGCAACACAATTAGACTCCAAATCATGAGAAAACTCAAATATAATTACTTGACACATTGGAAGGAATTAACAAAAACACTGAGCAAACTAGAATGCTATTTGGCCCTAAACAGAGAGTACACATTGGCAGAATACCTAACCACTGTGACTGACCCAAACTTAAGGAAAGCTTTGACTATGTACAGACTCAGTGAGCATATCCTTGCTATTGAGAAAGGCTGCCGTTGGCAGACCTGGCTCTCAAGAGAAGACAGGCTATGTGCACACTGCCCACAAAATGAGGTAGACACTGAGCTGCACTTCCTAACCTCCTGCCAAATGTATGACCATATTAGAGACACATATTTCCCTCAGATTACACAGATCCACAAAGAATTTGAAAACAATCCCAATTTTGATAAACTCCGATATTTACCACAGTGTGCCATCAGAGCAGCAGGATTTGTGACCCATTGCCACAAGAAAAGGGCAATCAGTGAAGAACAAACACCATTGTAAATTCAACCCATATTTGTTTATTTTCCCTTTTTTACTATTTGCACATCGTTACAACACTGTATATCTACATAATCTGACATTTGTAATGTCTATTATTTTGGAACTTCTATGTATGTAATGTTTATTGTTAATTTTTATTGTTTATTCAGGGAGGGAGAGAGAGGAGGGAGGGGAGAGGAAAGGAGAAATAGTCAACGACCGCTCAGTGACCATACTAAATGCGACCCCATATGCATTATTCTAACCCTCATTATTGCTTCATTTTAAGTCCTCTACTATAGAAATATAATAAGGTTTTTACCATTCCTCTGTCTGAACTCTGCACTCATTAGTTTCCCCCTCCAGAGTCTGGGATTTCACCTGTAAGACACAGCAAATGGCATCATGTATTACATCATCAATAACAAATTCATGAGTTTAGCCCCTCTCATCCTCCTTCAATTATTCTCCCTCCATTTCACCTCTAGTCTGGCCTTGGCACTCTGTAGTCTCTCGATAGTGTCCATGTATTTGGAGGCGAGTCCGTCCACTATGGCCTGGTGCTGTTCATGGTCTCTCTCCAGCTCCTCCAACCGGACCTTCAGCTGAGCCTCCTGCTGCCTGTGCTGCTCATCAGCCTCATAGAACTTAGAACAGAAAATAACTTTATTTTCCATCCAAGGATAAAATATTTATTTGTCCATTCCCTTAGAAGAATCATAAAAACATCATCCATAGACATGAACAGACCAGCACACAAAATCAACTGGTCAAATACATAATGATGTACACATATTCAAACCATTAGTCTCTTGGTATACACTAGTCCATACATACATACACTCCCATGCCTCAGAGACAGACCTGGATGTGAAGCCTCTCGTTCTCCTGGATCTTCTTCTGCAGGTCCTCATCAAACACACTCTGGGTCTGCTGCAAGCCCTGCTGGGAGGGGGAGTCCCCTTTGTTCTGGTGGAGAGAAAGTACCTTTGAGATTCACTACATTGCAGTCGAACTGATGAGAATCACTGATCGACAAATCAACTTTGCATCCCAAATGACATGTCTGATTGTGGGGTGTACCCTATTCCTTGTCTAATATATGCCATTTTAGCAGGCGCCTTAATCCAAAGCAATTTACCGTCATGTGTGCATACTTTTCACGTATAGGTGATCCCGGGAATCAGACCCACTACCCTGCTGCTGCAAGCGCCATGCCTTAACAACGGAGCAAGAGGACCAGTGTCTGTCTCTACCTTGCTCTTCTTGCCCTTGGCTTCGCTGGCAGCCAGTTCCTCCTGCAGCAGCTCTACCCTCTTAGCCAGCTGCTGGTTCCTGAAGGTGAGACTATCCATCTCCTGCTCCACTTTCCTCATGCTCTGTTCTCGCTGCTTCATCTGCTCCTGTAGTATATGGGTGGAGAAGAAGACGCTCAGTGAGGGCTCAACACATACAATGACTGAACGCTAGGGCTGATGCAGTGACCGTATTATCGCCACACCGGCAATCATGTGTCATGACCGCAGTCATATTCCATGTGACCGTTGAGTCACAGTGATCGCCTCTATGCACTAGTAGTATCATGCATTAGTAGTACCCAACTTACGAACTACCATCAGGTCGTTAATGGCCTGGTACTCAGGGCTCTATCGTTCCTCTAACCACTGATACATTTTTCCCCCACCTTTAATTAACCAGGTAGGCCAGTTGAGAACAAGTCAAATGGAAAATCTCCTCAAACACATCATCAAAACAGTGTCATGTGTTTAAAACACACGGTTAGGCTACATGTTTTAACTTCACTGTGACCCATTTGAAGAAAGAGGTTCCACAGATTGAAACTGAGTGGAAAACATAGTGAAAGTTGTTTTTACCATCAAGGACCACTTTGGAAACAAGCATTTTAATTAATACTTTCAACTGATATCCTCTGGGTCCACATTGTACATTTTGTTCTATATGTCTGTTACCCAAAATAAATTCAATGCTCGTTGTAGATGTTTCAGAGCCAAACACAATGGACAGCACTTTTAAAGGTGATGATTAATTCAAAGCATTTAAGACGTTGCATTTAGAAAAGCCATACGCATAGGCCTACATGAGAAGCCCGACATTAAACATTTACAAATGTAAACATTTACAAATGTAACAATACAACGCCTTATAGCCTACCGCATATTACACACAGCAGAAAAACATTTTCTTTAAGATGTCTTTGGTACATGATTGGTCTAGCCACTACTCAAATTAAACTTATTCTAGTCATCACCTTTGAGTGTGGACTGTATTATTATGTATACTGGATGGACTGGTTACCTTTTGAATAGCCTAGTAAAAGGGCATTTTTATATGTTCATAATTAATAGGCCGACACATTACCTTTAGACACAGAATATCACCACTCTTTCCTCCTTCATTCCTTTCTCAAGCATGCAGAGATGGGGGTTGTCAACAGTTTAATTAAATATGTTTCGTTGTGAAAACATGTTACTATCGATTTTCCCAAATCAAGCATTGGGTAAATACAGGAACATGGTTGAAGGGCCCATGGCATACAGAGTTTGGGCGGAATATCACCTGTCGCACAGCGAGAGCCTGCATGCTCCTCAAACAGTGGTGGATGTGTGGAGTGAAATAAGTGTCCTTATCAGCCCAGACATTTCTATATGCAGTCCTGTGTGAAGTGTCCTTATCATCCCAGACATTTCTTTATGCAGTCCCATGTGAAGTGTCCTTATCATCACAGACATTTCTTTATGCAGTCCTGTGTGAAGTGTCCTTATCAGCCCAGACATTTCTATATGCAGTCCTGTGTGAAGTGTCCTTATCAGCCCAGACATTTCTATATGCAGTCCTGTGTGAAGTGTCCTTATCAGCCCAGACATTTCTATATGCAGTCCTGTGTGAAGTGTCCTTATCAGCCCAGACATTTCTATATGCAGTCCTGTGTGAAGTGTCCTTATCAGCCCAGACATTTCTATATGCAGTCCTGTGTTAAGTGTCCTTATCAGCCCAGACATTTCTATATGCAGTCCTGTGTGAAGTGTCCTTATCAGCCCAGACATTTCTATATGCAGTCCTGTGTGAAGTGTCCTTATCAGCCCAGACATTTCTATATGCAGTCCTGTGTGAAGTGTTCTTATCAGCCCAGACATTTCTATATGCAGTCCTGTGTGAAGTGTCCTTATCAGCCCAGACATTTCTATATGCAGTCCTGTGTGAAGTGTCCTTATGAGCCCAGACATTTCTATATGCAGTCCTGTGTGAAGTGTCCTTATCAGCCCAGACATTTCTATATGCAGTCCTGTGTGAAGTGTCCTTATCAGCCCAGACATTTCTATATGCAGTCCTGTGTTAAGTGTCCTTATCAGCCCAGACATTTCTATATGCAGTCCTGTGTGAAGTGTCCTTATCAGCCCAGACATTTCTATATGCAGTCCTGTGTTAAGTGTCCTTATCAGCCCAGACATTTCTATATGCAGTCCTGTGTGAAGTGTCCTTATCAGCCCAGACATTTCTATATGCAGTCCTGTGTGAAGTGTCCTTATCAGCCCAGACATTTCTATATGCAGTCCTGTGTGAAGTGTCCTTATCAGCCCAGACATTTCTATATGCAGTCCTGTGTGAAGTGTCCTTATCAGCCCAGACATTTCTATATGCAGTCCTGTGTGTAGTGTCCTTATCAGCCCAGACATTTCTATATGCAGTCCTGTGTGAAAGCAGAGTTTTGATGGTTGCCACTAAAAAGAGGATCCCAGCTGCTACTACATGTATTTCTCAGCTGCTCCCCTATAAAACCGGAGCAGCCTACCCATTCAATTCTCTGGCAACAGCTCTGTTGGAAATTCCTGCAGTCAGCATGCCAATTGCACACTCATTCAAAACTTGAGTCATCAGTGTCATTGTGTTGTGTGATAACACTGTATATTTTAGAATGTGCTTTTATTGTGCCCAGCACAGATGCACCTATGTATTGATCATGTTATTTAAAAAGCTTCTTGATATGCCACACCTGTCAGGTGGATGGATTATTTTAACGAAGGAGGATAAACACTAACAGGGAGATAAACAAATCTATGCACCAAATTTGCATATGAAAAATGGGACCAACACTTTACATGTTGAGTTTATATTTTTGTTCAGTATATATTATTCTTACAATAAAATCCTATAATATAAAATAATGGCATGAGACTTTTAAACATATCTTGTCTACTAAATGAACAAGCCTACAGCCTATGGCATGGCGCACAGCCAGAGAACATACAGTAGGACAACTCATATGGTTCTTCAAAAATACATTTTCTTCATATCATAATGTTTCTTTAGACCCAATTAAAATAATGGATTTATTGTGACGGTGTATATTAAATGGATTTATTATACTTTTTAAAATGTAGATGTTCATAAAGGCACATCAGCAGCTTGTATGGTGGAGGTCTAGCGATGCTAAACATGCTAATTTGAGTGAGACCGGCAGTCATTTGCATGACAATAACCGGCTGACAACCTGAGTGCCACAGCCCTACTGAATGCATACAAGGCCTTTCAAGTCAATCAAAATTCCCTGTTTTTTGTTGTTATTGAAAACCTGGTTGGAGAGTACACCTTATTTCCCCCTCGTTTCAGAAATCCTTTAACCAGGATTTCTGAGGGGAAAGGGAGAGATGAGCCAAACTATTCCAGTGGGCTCTGAATGGTTGTGTACCTTCAGAGAGCTGGAGCTAGCCTGCTCGTCTACCACGCCCTTCTTCAAGACTTGGTTCTGGGCCCGGAGCTATGGAGAGACATGGGAGTACAGACACAGATGTAGGTCTACTACAACACACAAATGTACAAAAGCTCACACAGACCAGCTCTAAAGACCAAAATGGCCAATTTAACAGTACAGGCCTTCAGCTTCTAAGCAAAGCAACATAGCTATTTTATGGATTTTATGTGAGATTTCTTCCATACTTAATGATTAAACAATAGAACTCCACATACATTTTCTAAGGTGGAGTGGATAAATGTTGCTACTTATTGGGCAACTACACACCACATATATGGGAACATACATTGTCAGCGCTTCTTCCAAATAACCGGATATGGGCCAGAGGAAGGGGGGGGGGGGGGGTCATTTTACAACAGCCAGACAGGAAACACCATGCATTCCCTCCACTGCCTGTCAGCTGACAAAGTGTGGGTCACG
>NC_074665.1:84870946-84873446 GCF_029448725.1 Salvelinus fontinalis
ATCAGCCCAGACATTTCTATATGCAGTCCTGTGTGAAGTGTCTTATCAGCCCAGACATTTCTATATGCAGTCCTGTGTGAAGTGTCCTTATCAGCCCAGACATTTCTATATGCAGTCCTGTGTGAAGTGTTCTTATCAGCCCAGACATTTCTATATGCAGTCCTGTGTGAGGTGTCCTTATCAGCCCAGACATTTCTATATGCAGTCCTGTGTGAAGTGTCCTTATCAGCCCAGACATTTCTATATGCAGTCCTGTGTTGAAGTGTCCTTATCAGCCCAGACATTTCTATATGCAGTCCTGTGTGAAGTGTCCTTATCAGCCCCAGACATTTCTATATGCAGTCCTGTGTGAAGTGTCCTTATCAGCCCAGACATTTCTATATGCAGTCCTGTGTTAAGTGTCCTTATCAGCCCAGACATTTCTATATGCAGTCCTGTGTGAAGTGTCCTTATCAGCCCAGACATTTCTATATGCAGTCCTGTGTGAAGTGTCCTTATCAGCCCAGACATTTCTATATGCAGTCCTGTGTGAAGTGTCCTTATCAGCCCAGACATTTCTATATGCAGTCCTGTGTGAAGTGTCCTTATCAGCCCAGACATTTCTATATGCAGTCCTGTGTGTAGTGTCCTTATCAGCCCCAGACAATTTCTATATGCAGTCCTGTGTGAAAGCAGAGTTTTTGATGGTTGCCACTAAAAAGAGGATCCCAGCTGCTACTACATGTATTTCTCAGCTGCTCCCCTATAAAACCGGAGCAGCCTACCCATTCAATTCTCTGGCAACAGCTCTGTTGGAAATTCCTGCAGTCAGCATGCCAATTGCACACTCATTCAAAACTTGAGTCATCAGTGTCATTGTGTTGTGTGATAACACTGTATATTTTAGAATGTGCTTTTATTGTTGCCCAGCACAGATGCACCTATGTATTGATCATGTTATTTAAAAAGCTTCTTGATATGCCCACAACCTGTCAGGTGGATGGATTATTTTAACGAAGGAGGATTAAACCACTAACAGGGAGATAAACAAATCTATGCACCAAATTTGCATATGAAAAATGGGACCAACACTTTACATGTTGAGTTTATATTTTTGTTCAGTATATATTATTCTTACAATAAAATCCTATAATATAAAAATAATGGCATGAGACTTTTAAACATATCTTGTCTACTAAATGAACAAGCCTACAGCCTATGGCATGGCGCACAGCCAGAGAACATACAGTAGGACAACTCATATGGTTCTTCAAAAATACATTTTCTTCATATCATAATGTTTCTTTAGACCCAATTAAAATAATGGATTTATTGTGACGGTGTATAATAAATGGATTTATTATACTTTTTAAAATGTAGATGTTCATAAAGGCACATCAGCAGCTTGTATGGTGGAGGTCTAGCGATGCTAAACATGCTAATTTGAGTGAGACCGGCAGTCATTTGCATGACAATAACCGGCTGACAACCTGAGTGCCACAGCCCCTACTGAATGCATACAAGGCCTTTCAAGTCAATCAAAATTCCCTGTTTTTTGTTGTTATGAAAACCTGGTTGGAGAGTACACCTTATTTCCCCCTCGTTTCAGAAATCCTTTAACCAGGATTTCTGAGGGGAAAGGGAGAGATGAGCCAAACTATTCCAGTGGGCTCTGAATGGTTGTGTACCTTCAGAGAGCTGGAGCTAGCCTGCTCGTCTACCACGCCCTTCTTCAAGACTTGGTTCTGGGCCCGGAGCTATGGAGAGACATGGGAGTACAGACACAGATGTAGGTCTACTACAACACACAAATGTACAAAAGCTCACACAGACCAGCTCTAAAGACCAAAATGGCCAATTTAACAGTACAGGCCCTTCAGCTTCTAAGCAAAGCAACATAGCTATTTTATGGATTTTATGTGAGATTTCTTCCATACTTAATGATTAAACAATAGAACTCCACATACATTTTCTAAGGTGGAGTGGATAAATGTTGCTACTTATTGGGCAACTACACACCACATATATGGGAACATACATTGTCAGCGCTTCTTCCAAATAACCGGATATGGGCCAGAGGAAGGGGGGGGGGGGGGGGGGTCATTTTACAACAGCCAGACAGGAAACACCATGCATTCCCTCCACTGCCTGTCAGCTGACAAAGTGTGGGTCACGAGGATGGTTTTTATATTAACCAAATCTAGTCTCTAGTTAACAGACATTTATTGTAATAATGTCTACAAAGGGTTTTAGGATGGGCACTATTGACATGGCTACCAATCAATTTTCTATGGTTAGGGTAACATGACAGGGAGTTTAAATTACATGGCTGGCCATGTTTTACTCAGGCCGTGTAACATAGCCAAGTATAACATTGTGTTGTTTAGAGTAGTGGTTCCCAACCAGGGGTACTAGGATCCCTTTGGGTAATTGGTCTATCCACAGGGGATACTAGAAAAGACTCACTGGTAAAATGCACAAGGGGGTAGCGTTACTTCTGGGCAGTTGGTGGTACCCTAAC
>NC_074665.1:84878446-84918446 GCF_029448725.1 Salvelinus fontinalis
AGAATGGACAGAGAGAGAGCGAGACAGAATGGACTGAGAGAGAGAAAATGGATATATTGAGATTGTTGTAAATCCTACAGAATTGTGGTTTGTGTTTTCTTTATTATGGATCCCCATCAGCTTCTGTCGTGCAATTCTATTTGATTGCATTTCTTTAACAAGCCACATGGTGGTGTTTTCTGACAATATTTTCTGTGTTTTCACAGTAATTCAGAGTGGAAATTTGGTCAGAAATAGCACGGTAGTCTATTCAATTCCATTCAATTGAAGGGGCTTTATTGACATGGGAAACATATGTAAACATTGCCCAAAGAAAGTGAAGTAGATAATATACAAAAGTGAAATAAACAATAAAAAAATGAACAGTAAACATTACGCTCTCTTCTTCCTCCTTGATAGTCAGTGAGGGAGCTGACCTCACATTTTTACAACCATTGTGGTTCAATAGATATTGGACCCAAAAACCCTGAGTGACATGGTAGAATGATGCTCCCTTTATGCATGTTCTTGGGAAATGTAAGCTACATAACCCAGGTTATGAAAGGGGCCCTAAGGCCATTCTTCAATTCTGATATTTTTTCCACTAATGGGTATTGTGATCTTGATTCTACCCTCTCTCACATTATGAGTGGCATTGGAAGTTCTGCCTAACAGCTTTAACCAGTTAGTTATCAGGTAGAAAAAAAGCTAATTGAATAACATAATAATCATAGTGTTGAAAGAGTTGCGCTGTCACGTTCTCCGACAAAGTGACACTTTTCCACCATTTCCATGGTGACAGTGCAGTACACAGGAAGCTGTAGACAGGGCGTGTATGGGTGGGGAGGGGTTTCAGAACACTCCAGCTGGGCTGGCACCTACAGAAAAGCTGTGTGTGTGTGTGTGTGTGTGTGTGTGTGTGTGTGTGTGTGTGTGTGTGTGTGTGTGTGTGTGTGTGTGTGTGTGTGTGTGTGTGTGTGTGTGTGTGTGTGTGTGTGTGTGTGTGTGTGTGTGTGTGTGTGTGTGTGTGTGCATGCCAGAACAAGCGTAGGGGTGTTGATGGCAGGATGTGGCAAAATGTTGAACCTCAACTACTTGTAAATATTTTTAAAGCTGCGAATAGAAGAACAGAAACTCAACCTCAATATCATATTAAATTGACAATTACATTTTGACACTGACGCAGTGTTTGTTTCTAAGTACATTTCCTTAAATGTTCATCATTTCATTTGACAGTAAACCCCATATAGTCATCCAGGCTGTGTCACATCCGGCTGTGATTGGGAGTCCCGTAGGACGGTGCACAATTGGCCCAGCGTCGTCCAGGTTTGGCCGAAGTAGGCCGTCATTGTAAATAAGAATTTGTTCTTAACTGACTTACCTAGTTAAATAAAGGATAAATTAAAAATTACAAATAATAATAGTAAAAAAAAAAATGGTCTACCCATGTCTCCACCCTCCAAATAGTCAGTCCAGCTGGGAGTAGAAAGTATATCTTGTTATTAATATAAACCAACCAACTGTTCTTCCTTTTGCCCGTCTACCACCACAATCATGACTCATAGCCCCAGGCTGCTACCATGACAACCATGTCATGTGTCCTGTCCTGTTGATGCCATCTAACTGCCCAGTGCACACTAAACACCAGACAGGCCCTCCATGCACATGAAACCATACTCACATGAACACATAGACTTCTGCTTCAGTTAAAGACAGTTACCCCCCCCCCCCCCCCCCCCCCCCCCCCCCCCCCCACATGAACACATAGACTTCTTCTTCAGTTAAGGACAGTTACCCCCCCCACATGAACACATAGACTTCTGCTTCAGTTAAAGACAGTTACCCCCCCCCCCCCCCCCCCCCACATGAACACATAGACTTCTGCTTCAGTTAAAGACAGTTACCCCCCCCCCACATGAACACATAGACTTCTGCTTCAGTTAAAGACAGTTACCCCCCACTCATGCAAATGCACAATAATTCTGTAATGATGTATATGGCATGTGAGGACTATGTGATGTGCGTTATCATGATAATGCTTGTGGAGCCCTCCTAAACTTGTCTTTAACATTTAATTTCACCAGTTATGCACCACTCCCCCACCCCCCCAGCCCCTATCCCACCAGTAGGGCCATCTATCTGTGTGGCTCTGTGGCTGTTAAACCATCTAAAGTGTATGCCTGTTGGGGTCAGCAGTATTTGATCTCACGGAGGGAGATCACCCTCTCACCCAATAATCTCTCTCTCACTCAATGATATCTCTCTCACTCAATGATATCTCTCTTACTCAATGATATCTCTCTCACTCAATGATCTCTCTCTCCCTCAGTGATATCTCTCTCACTCAATGATATCTCTCTCACTCAATGATCTCTCTCTCACTCAATGATATCTCTCTTACTCAATGATATCTCTCTCACTAAATGATCTCTCTCTCACTCAATGATCTCCCTCTCACTCAATGATCTCTCTCTCACTCAATGATATCTCTCTCACTCAATGATATCTCTCTCACTCAATGATATCTCTATCACTCAATGTTCTCTCTCTCACTCAATGATCCCCCTCTCACTCAATGATCTCTCTCACTCAAGGATCTCTCTCTCACTCAATGATCTCTCTCACTCAAGGATCTCTCTCTCACTCAATGATATCTCTCTCACTCAATGATATCTCTCTCACTCAATGATCTCTCTCTCACTAAATGATATCTCTCTCACTCAATGATATCTCTCTCCCTCAATGATCTCTTGCTCACTCAATGTCTCACTCACTCAATGATCTCTCTCTCCCTTAATGATCTGTCTCTCCCCACCTCTCTCTCTCCCTCTCTATCTCTCTCTCTCTCTATCCCTTTCTCACTCTCTCTCTCCCTCTCTCTCCCTTTCAGTCTCTTTCTCTCTCCCCTTTCTTCATCTCTCTTTCCCTCTCTCTCCCTCTTTCCCTTTCACTCTCTCTCTTGCTCGCTCTCTCCCTCTCTCTATTTCCTTCTCACTCTCCCTCTCTCTATCTCTCTTTTCCTCTCTCTCTCTATCTCTCTCTCCCTCCCTCTCTTTCTCTCTCCCCCTTTCTCTCCCTCTCTCTATTTCCTTCTCTCTCTCTCCCTCTCTCCCTCTCTCTCTATCCCTTTCACTCTCTCGCTCGCTCTCTCCCTCTCTCTCTTTCCTTCTCGCTCTCCCTCTCTCTCTCTCTCTCTTTTCCTCTCTCTCTCTATCTCTCTTTCTCTCTCCCCCTTTCTGTCCCTCTCTCTATTTCCTTCTCTCTCTCTCTCCCTCTCTCTCTCTCTCGCTCTTTCTCCCTCTCCATCTCTCTGTCTCCCCCTCTCTCTCTCTCTCTCTCTCGCAATTCAAATAAATTCAATTCAAGGGGCTTTATTAACATGAGAAACATATGTTAATATTGCATATGTATATAATATACAAAAGTGAAATAAACAATAAAAATGAAAGGTAAACATTACACTCACAGAAGTTCCAAAAGAATAAAGACTTACAAATGTCATATTATATATATATACAGTGTTGTAATGATGTACAAATGGTTAAAGTACAAAAGGGAAAATAAATAAGCATAAATATGGGTTGAATTTACAATGGTGTTTGTACTTCACTGGTTGACCTTTTCTTGTGGCAACAGGTCACAAATCTTGCTGCTGTGATGGCACACTGTGGTATTTCACCCAGTAGATATGGGAGTTTATCAAAATTGTGTTTGTTTTCAAATTCTTTATGGATCTGTGTAATCTGATGGAAGAATGTGTCTCTAATATATTCATACATTGGGCAGGAGGTTAGGAAGTGCAGCTCAGTTTCCACCTCATTTTGTGGGCAGTGTGCACATAGCCTGTCTTCTCTTGCTAGCCAGGTCTGCCTACGGCAGCCTTTCTCAATAGCAAGGCTATGCTCACTGAGTCTGTACATAGTCAACGCTTTCCTTAAGTTTGGGTCAGTCACAGTGGTCAGGTATTCGGCCACTGTGTACTCTCTGTATAGGGCCAAATAGCATTCCAGTCAAGTAATTATCTTTTGTTTTCTCATGATTTGGTTGGGTCTAATTGTGTTGCTGTCCTGGGGCTCTGTAGGGTGTGTTTGTGTTTGTGAACAGAGCCCCAGGACCAGCTTGCTTAGGGGACTCTTCTCCAGGTACATATTTCTGTAGGTGATGGCTTTGTTATGGCTTGGGAATCGCTTCCTTTTAGGTGGCTGTAGAATTTAACTTTTCGGCTATTTTCTGGATTTTGATAATTAGCCGGTATCGGCCTACTTCTGTTCTCCATGCATTGTTTGGTGATCTACGTTGTACATGGAGGATATTTCTGCAGAATTCTGCACGCAGAGTCTCAATTTGGTGTTTGTCCCATTTTGTGAATTCTTGGTTGGTGAGCAGACCGCAGACCTCAAAACCATAAAGGGCAATGGGTTCTATAACTGATTCAAGTATTTTTTGCCAGATCCTAATTGGCATGTCGAATTTTATGTTCCTTTAGAATGCCCATCTTGCCTTGTCTCTCAGATCGTTCACAGCTTTGTGGAAGTCACCTGTGGCGCTGATGTTTAGGCCGAGGTATGTATAGTTTTTTGTGTGCTCTAGGGCAACGGTGTCTAGATGGAATTTGTATTTGTGGTCCTGGCGACTGGACCTTTTTTGGAACACCATTATTTTGGTCTTACTGAGATTTACTGTCAGGGCCCAGGTGTAGCAGAATCTGTGCAGAAGATCTAGGTGCTGCTGTAGGCTCTCCTTGGTTGGTGACAGAAGCACCAGACCATCAGCAAACAGTAGACATTTGACTTCAGATACTAGTAGGGTGAGGTCGGGTGCTGCAGACTTTTCTAGTGCCCTCGCCATTTCGTTGATATATATGTTGAAGAGGGTGGGGCTTAAGCTGCACCCCTGTCTCACGCCACGGCACAGTGGTAAGAAATGTGTTTGTCTTTTGCCTATTTTCACCTCACACTTGTTGTTTGTATACATGGATTTCATGATGTCGTAATATTCATAATATTCCCCCAACTCCACTTTCCATCAATTTGTATAGCAGACCCTCATGCAAAATTGAGTCGAAGGCTTTTTTTAAATCAACAAAGCATGAGAAGACTTTGCCTTTGTTTTGGTTTGTTTGTTTGTCAATTAGGGTGTGCAGGGTGAATACGTGGTGTGTCGTACGATAATTTGGTAAAAGCCAATTTGACATTTGCTCAGTACATTGTTTTCACTGAGGAAGTGTACGAGTCTGCGGTTAATGATAATGCAGAGGATTTTCCCAAGGTTGCTGTTGACGCATATGCCACGGTAGTTATTGGGGTCAAATTTGTCTCCACTTTTATTGATTGGGGTGATCAGTCCTTGGTTCCAAATATTGGGGAAGATGCCAGAGCTAAGGATGATGTTAAAGATTTTTAGTATAGCCAATTGGAATTTGTTGTTTGTATATTTGATCATTTCATCGAGGATACCTGTCATGTTTTGTCTTTGATCTTCATGTCTTGTCCCTGTGCTTCCCTCTGCTGGTCTTATTAGGTTCTTTCCCTCTTTCTATTCCTCTCTCTCCTCCTCCCTCTCTCCCTCCCCCGCTCTCTCTCTCTATCGTTCCGTTCCTGCTCCCAACTGTTTCTCTTTCTCCTAACGACCTCATTTACTCTTTCACACCTGTCCCCTATTTTGCCCTCTGATTTGAGTCCCTATTTCTCCCTCTGTTTTCTTCTTCTGTCTTTGTCGGATTCTTGTTTGATGTTTGCTGTTCTGTGTCCTTGTTCCGCCCTATCGTGTTTTTGCCTTCATCAGATGCTGCGTGTGAGCAGGTGTCTAGTGGTCGCGTCTCCAGTCGTTCATCTCTACTGACGAGAGGATTTCAGTTTTCCTGTTTTGTTTTTACCTTAGATATATCAGGAGTATCGTTTTTGTCTAAGACTGGAATAAAGACTCTGTTTCTATTTCGTCGCTTTTGGGTCCTCCTTCATCAGCATAACAGAAGAATCCGACCAAGAATGGACCCAGCGACTACGGATTCTCTCTACACTACCGTCAAGTTCCAGGGAGCAATGCTCGGCAGACACGAGCAGGAATTGTCTGCTGCTCGTCAGGCCGTTGAGACCCTGGCCGCTCAGGTTTCCGATCTCTCAGGACAGTTTCAGAGTCTTCGTCTCGTACCACAAGCTACTTCCTGGTCTTCCGAGTCTCCGGAACCCAGGGTTAATAATCCACCATGTTACTCTGGACAGCCCACTGAGTGTCGCTCCTTTCTCACCCAGTGTGATATTGTGTTCTCTCTCCAGCCCAACACATACTCTGGAGAGAGAGCTCGGATCGCTTACGTCATATCACTCCTTACTGGGCGGGCTCGGGAGTGGGGCACAGCTATCTGGGAGGCAAGGGCTGAGTGTTCTGACGTTTATCAGAACTTTAAGGAGGAGATGATACGGGTCTTTGATCGTTCAGTTTTTGGGAAGGAGGCTTCCAGGGGTCTGGCTTCCCTATGTCAAGGTGATCGATCCATAACGGATTACTCTATAGAGTTTCGTACTCTTGCTGCATCCAGTGACTGGAACGAGCCGGCGTTGCTCGCTCGTTTTCTGGAGGGACTCCACGCTGAGGTTAAGGATGAGATTCTCTCCCGGGAGGTTCCTTCCAGCGTGGACTCGTTGATTGCACTCGCCATCCGCATAGAACGACGGGTAGATCTTCGTCACCGAGCTCGGGGAAGAGAGCTCGCGTCAGCGGGGCTTCCCTTCTCCGCATCTCGACCATCTCCTTCCATCGGCTCAGAGACTGAGCCCATGCAGCTGGGAGGTGTTCACATCTCGACTAAGGAGAGGGAACGGAGAATCACCAACCGCCTTTGCTTCTATTGCGGTTCTGCTGGACATTTTGTCATGTCATGTCCAGTTAAAGGTCAGAGATCATCAGTAAGCGGAGGGCTACTGGTGAGCGCTACTACTCAGGTCTCTCCATCAAGTTCCTGTACTACCTTGTCGGTCCATCTACGCTGGACCGGGTCGGCTGCTTCCTGCAGTGCCTTGATAGACTCTGGGGCTGAGGGTTGTTTTATGGACGAAGCATGGGCGCGGAAACATGACATTCCTCTCAGAGAGTTAGGGAGGATCACACCCATGTTCGCCTTAGATGGTAGTTCTCTCCCCAGTATCAGATATGAGACACTACCTTTAACCCTCACAGTATCTGGTAACCACAGTGAGACCATTTCTTTTTTGATTTTTTGTTCACCTGTTACACCTGTTGTTTTGGGTCATCCCTGGCTAGTATGTCATAATCCTTCTATTAATTGGTCTAGTAATTCTATCCTATCCTGGAACGTTTCTTGTCATGTGAAGTGTTTAATGTCTGCTATTCCTCCTGTTTCTTCTGTCCCCTCTACTCAGGAGGAGCCTGGTGATGTGACAGGAGTGCCGGAGGAACATCATGATCTGCGCACGGTCTTCAGTCGGTCCAGAGCCAACTCTCTTCCTCCTCACCGGTCGTATGATTGTTGTATTGATCTCCATCCGGGGACCACTTCTCCTCGGGGTAGATTATTCTCTCTGTCGGCTTCCGAACGTAAGGCTCTCGATGATTATCTGTCTGCTGAAGGCATTCAGATGGATCCCGCTAAGGTCCAAGATGTCAGCGATTGGCCTGTTCCTAAGTCACGTGTCGAGTTACAGCGCTTTCTCGGTTTCGCTAATTTCTATCGGCGTTTCATTCGTAATTTCGGTCAAGTGGCTGCTCCTCTCACAGCTCTGACTTCTGTCAAGTCTTGCTTTAAGTGGTCTGGTTCCGCCCAGGGAGCTTTTGATCTCCTCAAGAAGCGTGTTACATCCGCCCCTATCCTTGTTACTCCTGACGTCACTAAACAATTCATTGTCGAGGTTGACGCTTCAGAGGTGGGCGTGGGAGCCATTCTGTCCCAGCGCTTCCAGTCTGACGATAAGGTCCATCCCTGCGCTTACTTTTCTCATCGATTGTCGCCATCGGAACCCGAGGGGATTCTCCCTGAAGGGCGTGTTGTCGGGTTGACTGTCTGGGGAATTGAGAGACAGGTAAAGCAAGCACTCACTCACACTGCGTCGCCGCGCGCTTGTCCTAGTAACCTTCTGTTCGTTCCTGTCTCTATTCGTCTGGCTGTTCTTCAGTGGGCTCATTCTGCCAAGTTAGCTGGTCACCCCGGCGTTCGGGGTACGCTTGCTTCTATTCGCCAGCGGTTTTGGTGGCCTACTCAGGAGCGGGACACGCGCCGTTTCGTGGCTGCTTGTCCGGACTGCGCGCAGACTAAGTCAGGTAACTCTCCTCATGCCGGTCGTCTTAGACCGCTTCCCATTCCTTCTCGACCATGGTCTCAGATCGCCTTAGACTTTAGTACCGGTCTGCCTTCGTCTGCGGGGAGGACTGTGAGAGCCGCCAATAAACGTAGGATTAAGAGTCCTAGGTATTGTCGCGGTCAGAGAGTGTGGCTTTCCACTCGTAACCTTTCCCTTACGACAGCTTCTCGCAAGTTGACTCCGCGGTTCATTGGTCCGTTTCGTGTCTCTCAGGTCGTTAATCCAGTCGCTGTGCGACTGCTTCTTCCGCGACATCTTCGTCGCGTCCACCCTGTCTTCCATGTCTCTTGTGTCAAGCCTTTTCTTCGCGCCCCCGTTCGTCTTCCCTCCCCCCCTCCCGTCCTTGTCGAGGGCGCACCTATTTACAAGGAACGGAGGATCATGGACATGCGTTCTCAGGGACGTGGTCAACAGTACTTAGTGGATGGGGAGGGTTTCGGTCCTGAGGAGAGGAGTTGGGTTCCATCTCGGGACGTGCTGGACCGTTCGTTGATTGATGATTTCCTTCGTCGCCGCCAGGGTTCCTCCTCGAGTGCGCCAGGAGGCGCTTGGTGAGTGGGGGGGTACTGTCATGTTTTGTCTTTGATCTTCATGTCTTGTCCCTGTGCTTCCCTCTGCTGGTCTTATTAGGTTCTTTCCCTCTTTCTATTCCTCTCTCTCTCTCTATCGTTCCGTTCCTGCTCCCAGCTGTTTCTCTTTCTCCTAACGACCTCATTTACTCTTTCACACCTGTCCCCTATTTTGCCCTCTGATTTGAGTCCCTATTTCTCCCTCTGTTTTCTGCTTCTGTCTTTGTCGGATTCTTGTTTGATGTTTGCTGTTCTGTGTCCTTGTTCCGCCCTATCGTGTTTTTGCCTTCATCAGATGCTGCGTGTGAGCAGGTGTCTAGTGGTCGCGTCTCCAGTCGTTCATTTCTACTGACGAGAGGATTTCCGTTTTCCTGTTTTGTTTTTACCTTAGATATATCAGGAGTATCGTTTTTGTCTAAGACTGGAATAAAGACTCTGTTTCTATTTCGTCGCTTTTGGGTCCTCCTTCATCAGCATAACAATACCATCAACACCACAGGACATTTTGGGTTGGAGGGTTTTTATTTTGTCCTGTAGTTTGCGACCCATTTTTTTCAAGGTAATTGGGGAATCCAGTGTGCTCTGGTAGTCTTTAATAGTTGATTCTAAGATTTGTATTTGATCATGTATATGTTTTTGCTGTTTGTTCTTTGTTATAGAGCAAAAAAAGATTGTGGAAGTGGTTTACCCATACATCTCCATTTTGGGTAGATAATTCTTTGTGTTGTTGTTTGTTTAGTGTTTTCCATATTTTCCAGAAGTGGTTAGAGTCTATTCAATTACATTGAGCTGATTTCTGACGTGCTGTTCCTTCTTTGTCCGTAGTGTATTTCTGTATTGTTTTAGTGATTCACCATAGTGAAGGCGTAGACACAGGTTTTCCGGGTCTCTATGTTTTTGGTTGGACAGGTTTCTCAATTTCTTTCTTTGATTTTTGCATTCTTCATCAAACCATTTGTCATTGTTGTTCATTTTCTTCGGTTTTCTATTTGAGATTTTTAGATTTGATAGGGAAGCTGAGAGGTCAAATATACTGTTAAGAAGTGTCACGTTCGTTGAAATGAATGGATCAAGGTGCAGCGTCAAATCAAATCAAATTGTATTTGTCACATACACATGGTTAGCAGATGTTAATGCGAGTGTAGCGAAATGCTTGTGCTTCTAGTTCCGACAATGCAGTAGTAACCAACAAGTAATCTAACCAAACAATTCCACAACTACTACCTTATACACACAAGTGTAAAGGGATAAAGAATATGTACATAAAGATATATGAATGAGTGATGGTACAGAACGGCATAGGCAAGATGCAGTAGATGGTATAGAGTACAGTATATACATATGAGATGAGTAATGCAGGGTATGTAAACATAAAGTGGCATAGTTTAAAGTGGCTAGTGATACATGTATTACATAAAGATGGCAAGATGCAGTAGATGATATAGAGTACAGTATATACATATACATATGAGATGAGTAATGTAGGGTATGTAAACATTATATTAAGTGGCATTGTTTAAAGTGGCTAGTGGTACATTTTTACATAATTTCCATCAATTCCCATTATTAAAGTGGCTGGAGTTGAGTCAGTATGTTGGCAGCGGCCACTAAATGTTAGTGGTGGCTGTTTAACAGTCTGATGGTCTTGAGATAGAAGATGTTTTTCAGGCTCTCGGTCCCTGCTTTGATGCACCTGTACTGACCTCGCCTTCTGGATGATAGCGGGGTGAACAGGCAGTGGCTCGGGTGGTTGTTGTCCTTGATGATCTTTATGGCCTTCCTGTGACATCGGGTGGTGTAGGTGTCCTGGAGGGCAGGTAGTTTGCCCCCGGTGATGCGTTGTGCAGACCTCACTACCCTCTGGAGAGCCTTACGGTTGTGGGCGGAGCAGTTGCCGTACCAGGCGGTGATACAGCCCGACAGGATGCTCTCGATTGTGCATCTGTAGAAGTTTGTGAGTGCTTTTGGTGACAAGCCGAATTTCTTCAGCCTCCTGAGGTTGAAGAAGCGCTGCTGCGCCTTCTTCACAACGCTGTCTGTGTAGGTGGACCATTTCAGTTTGTCCGTGATGTGTACACCGAGGAACTTAAAACTTTCCACCTTCTCCACTACTGTCCCGTCGATGTGGATAGTGGGGTGCTCCCTCTGCTGTTTCCTGAAGTCCACAATCATCTCCTTTGTTTTGTTGACGTTGAGTGTGAGGTTATTTTCCTGACACCACACTCCGAGGGCCCTCACCTCCTCC
The DNA here is from genome assembly GCF_029448725.1 of Salvelinus fontinalis. Lineage (NCBI taxonomy): Eukaryota > Metazoa > Chordata > Actinopteri > Salmoniformes > Salmonidae > Salvelinus > Salvelinus fontinalis. Next base: position 84,889,555 of record NC_074665.1, read on the forward strand.
CTGTAGGCCGTCTCGTCGTTTTTGGTAATCAAGCCTACCACTGTAGTGTCGTCCACAAACTTGATGATTGAGTTGGAGGCGTGCATGGCCACGCAGGCGTGGGTGAACAGGGAGTACAGGAGAGGGCTCAGAACGCACCCATGTGGGGCCCCAGTGTTGAAGATCAGCGGGGTGGAGATGTTGTTACCTACACTCACCACCTGGGGGTGGCCCGTCAGGAAGTCCAGGACCCAGTTGCACAGGGCGGGGTCGAGACCCAGGGTCTTGAGCTTGATGACGAGTTTGGAGGGTACTATGGTGTTAAATGCTGAGCTGTAGTCGATGAACAGCATTCTCACATAGGTATTCCTCTTGTCCAGATGGGTTAGGGCAGTGTACAGTGTGGTTGCGATTGCGTCGTCTGTGGATCTATTGGGTCGGTAAGCAAATTGGAGTGGTTCTAGGGTGTCAGGTAGGGTGGAGGTGATATGGTCCTTGACTAGTCTCTCAAAGCACTTCATGATGACGGAAGTGAGTGCTACGGGGCGGTAGTCGTTTAGCTCAGTTACCTTAGCTTTCTTGGGAACAGGAACATTGGTGGCCCTCTTGAAGCATGTGGGAACAGCAGACTGGGATAAGGATTGATTGAATATGTCCTTAAACACACCAGCCAGCTGGTCTGCGCATGCTCTGAGGACGCGGCTGGGAATGCCGTCTGGGCCTGCAGCCTTGTGAGGGTTAACACGTTTAAATGTTTTACTCACCTCGGCTGCAGTGAAGGAGAGCCCGCAGGTTTTGGTAGCGGGCCGTGTCAGTGGCACTGTATTGTCCTCAAAGCGAGCAAAAAAGTGATTTAGTCTGTCTGAGAGCAAGACATCCTGGTCCACGACGGGGCTGGTTTTCTTTTTGTAATCCATGATTGACTGTAGACCCTGCCACATACCTCTTGTGTCTGAGCTGTTGAATTGCGATTCTACTTTGTCTCTATACTGGCACTTAGATTGTTTGATTGCCTTGCAGAGGGAATAGCTACACTGTTTGTATTCGGTCATGTTTTCGGTCACCTTGCCCTGGTTAAAAGCAGTGGTTCGCGCTTTCAGTTTCACGCAAATGCTGCCATCAATCCACGGTTTCTGGTTTGGGAATGTTTTAATCGTTGCTGTGGGTACGACATCGTCAATGCACTTTCTAATGAACTCGCTCACCGAATCAGCGTATTCGTCAATGTTGTTGTTGGACGCAATGTGGAACATATCCCAATCCACGTGATCAAAGCAGTCTTGAAGCGTGGAATCAGATTGGTCGGACCAGCGTTGAACAGACCTGAGCGCGGGAGCTTGCTGTTTTAGTTTCTGTTTGTAGGCTGGAAGCAACAAAATGGAGTCGTGGTCAGCTTTTCCGAAAGGAGGGGGGGGGGGGGGGGGGGGCCTTATATGCTTCGCGAAAGTTAGTATAACAATGATCCAAGGTTTTACCAGCCCTGGTAGCACAATCGATATGCTGATAGAATTTAGGGAGTTTTGTTTTCAGATTAGCCTTGTTAAAATCCCCAGCTACGATGAATGGCGCTTCAGGGTGTGTGGTTTCCAGTTTACAAAGAGTCAGATAAAGTTCGTTCAGGGCCATCGATGTGTCTGCTTGGGGGGGAATATATACGGCTGTGATTATAATCGAAGACAATTCCCTTGGTAGATAATGCGGTCGACATTTGATTGTGAAGAATTCTAAATCAGGTGAAAAGAATGACTTGAGTTCCTGTATGTTGTTATGATCACACCACGTCTCGTTAATCATAAGGCATACACCCCCGCCCCTCTTCTTACCAGAAAGATATTTGTTTCTGTTGGTGCGATGCGTGAAGAAACCAGCTGGCTGCACCGACTCCGTTAGCGTCTCTCGAGTGAGCCATGTTTCCGTGAAGCAAAGAACGTTACAATCTCTGATGTCTCTCTGGAATGTTACCCATGCTCGGATTTAATCAACCTTGTTGTCAAGAGACTGGACATTGGCGAGTAGTATGCTAGGGAGTGGAGCGCGATGTGCCCGTCTCTGAAGCCTGACCAGAAGACCGCTTCGTTTGCCCCTTTTACGGCGTCGTTGTTTAGGGTCGCCGGCTGGGATCAGATCCATTGTACTGGGTGGAAGGCAAAACACAGGATCCGCTTCGGGAGAGTCATATTCCTGGTTGTAATGATGGTGAGTTGACGTTGCTCTTATATTCAGTAGTTCCTCCCGACTGTATGTAATGAAACCTAAGATTACCTGGGGTACCAATGTAAGAAATAACACATAAAAAAACAAAATACTGCATAGTTTCCTAGGAATGCGAAGCGAGGCGGCCATCTCTGTCGGCGTGCGTAGAGTTCCACATATTTGAATAAATCGAAACTCACCAAACAAAAACAAAACAAGCACAAACGAAACATGACGTTCTGGGCTGCTCACAGGTAGCTACACAAAAACAAACTAAAGGTGGAAAAAAGGCTGTCTAAGTATGATACCCAATCAGAGACAACGATAGACAGCTGCCTCTGATTGGGAACCATACCCGGCCAACAAAGAAATAGAAAAACTAGAATGCCCACCTAAATCACACCCCGACCTAACCAAATAGAGAAATAAAAACGCTCTCTAAGATCAGGGCGTGACAAGAAATTTACACCTTCACCATTACAAGTGGAATGTTTTGCCCAGGAATTGTCTAAAAAGGATTGAATTTGTTGTTGCCTAATAATTTTTGGTAGGTTTCCAAACTACATTACTTCCATCTGTAGCATTTCTTAATATTACTCAGTTCCTTTGGCTTTGATGCCTCATGATCTGTTCAAGTAGACTGTGATTTTGCTGTGGTCGGTTAGGGGTGTCAGTGGACTGACTGTGAAAGCTCTGGGAGAATCTGGGTTGAGGTCAGTGATAAAGTAGTCTACAGTACTACTGGCAAGAGAGGAGCTATAGGTGTACCTACCATAGGAGTCCACTTAAAGCCTACCATTGACTATGTACATACCCAGCGTGTGACAGAGCTGCAGGAGTTGTGACCCGTTTTTGTTGGTTATGTTATCATAGTTGTGCCTAGGGGGGCATATGGGGGAGGGAATGCTGTCACCTCCAGGCAGGTATTTGTCCCCCTTTGTGCTGAGGGTGTCAGGTTCTTGTCCGGTTCTAGCATTTAGGTTGCCATAGACTAGTACATGTCCCTGGGCCTGGAAAGTATTGATTTCCCCCTCCAGGATGGAGAAGCTGTCTTCATTAAAGTATGGGGATTCTAGTGGGGGGATATAGGTAGCACACAAGACGACATTTTTCTCTTTTAAAATCATTTCCTTTAGAATTTCTAGCCAAATGTAAAATGTTCCTGTTTTGATTAATTTAATGGAGTGAGTTAGGTCTGCTCTATATCAAATTAGCATACCCCCTGAGTCCCTTCCCTGTTTCACATCTGGTAGTTTGGTGGATGGGACTACCAGCTCTCTGTAACCTAGAGGGCAAGCAGTGGGTCCGTCTCCTCTATACCAGGTTTCTTGTAGAATGTCTGTATTTCCGATTTCTTTGATGAAGTCCAGGTTCCTGCTCTTTAGGCTAAAGACAGATGACCTCAGACCTTGGATATTGCAGGATGAGATAGTGAAGGCTTTGTGTTCCTCTCTCTCTCTCTCAAAAGAAACTTTGGTCCTGCTTAGGCGTCAATAGAACCATGATATTACCTGCTGTTTACACAAGCAGGTAATATGCAACAGTATGTTATTGTTATATAATATGTCTGTGATACTCTGTAAATGTTCTGTTTTTTCAGGAAACACATGTGCAGATGAATATTAATCAATTGATTGAATGGTATTATGAAGTAGTGTTCTGTGAGTTTATGTGCAATATGGTATACCAGTTGTAAGTACTCTGTCAAAGAGAGAGAGAGCGAGAGGGGGAGGAGAGAGAGAGAGAAAGAGAGAGAGAGAGAAAGAGAGAAAGAGAGAAAGAGAGAAAGAGAGAGTGAAAGAGGGAGAGAGAGAGAGAAAGAGAGAGAGAGAGAAAGAGAGAAAGAGAGAAAGAGAGAAAGAGAGAGTGAAAGAGGGAGAGAGAGAGAGAAAGAGATGGAGAGAGGGGGAGAGAGAGAGAAAGAGATGGAGAGAGGAGAGGGAGAGAGAGAGAAAGAGATGGAGAGAGGGAAAGAGAGAGAGAGAGGGAAAGAGAGAGAGAGAGAGGGAAAGAGAGAGAGAGAGAGGGAAAGAGAGAGAGAGAGAGGGAAAGAGAGAGAGAGAGAGAGAGAGAAAGAGAGAGAGAGAGAGAGAAAGAGAGAGAGAGAGAGAGAGAGAGAGAGAGAGAGAGAGAGAGAGAGAGAGAGAGAGAGAAAGAGACAGGGAGAGAAAGAAATAAAGGGAGAGAAAGGGATAGAGAGAGGGATAGAGAGGGAGAGATAAAGGGAGAAAGGGAGAGAGAGAAGGAGAGAGAGTGAAAGGGATGGAGAGGGGGGGGGGAAATGGCATGAGCATTTGTGTTTAGTCAGCTGTCCATCTCTCAGCACCCTTAGCAACTGATCTTACAACAGCTCTTTGTAAAGACCAAGTTACTGACAGAAACCTGCAGGTGGCTGCAGTGAACACAGCTACTCTTTATCACACACATACTATAATCACGCACATACTAACAGGGGTCATTATAGTTCCCCATTAATTGTAATAAGCAGCACTGAGCCCATATTTAGTCACACCTGGTGATACAGAACAATAGTAATGGTGTCTTTTTGTACACACTAATTCCGCCATGGCTCGTTGGCCAAAGCCTATGCGGATATAACGTTTTTTGGGGGGGTTTTGGGTAAATGCCAAAAATAAGATCTGTGATTAACAGACTTAGGAGATCTTATACATTTTCTTCTACGAGATCATTTTCATCAGCTTTTGTCACTTTTTGGGAATTTGTAAGCATTTATGTAATCAAAACAAGCACATTAAGTACATAAAGGCTTCCTAGTTCATAAAGGTCATGTTAACTGACTGATATTATCTCAGAGAACAAACCCCGCAAGGTCTCCTAAGCCTGGGTTATCCTCACACCTTATTTCCTGTGTGTATCCCAAAACCCTATTCTTTCCCCATCCATTTACCCTATAAGAATGGCCAAACGAACCAGAGGTAACTCATTTCCGTTTTTTAGGGAAACAAACCAGCAAGCTCTATAGACCGTGTTACTATCAGACGTTACTACCATGTTACTAACCTTTATGATCACATACTAGCTCAGTTCAAAGGCTGTCGACCGAGTGTTTTGTTGCCACTAACAATGTTCAGCAGCATTTAACACCACGGTCAAAGTGAGAGGGAGTCCATGATGAGTTTGTCTTAAAAAATATATATGTATATTTCACGTCTTTAATTAGGCAAGTCAGTTGACGGCCTACCAAAAGGCCTCCTGCGGGGACGGGAGCTGGGGTAACAATAGAAGAAAAAATATATATATACATATATAGGCCAAAACACACATCACGACAAGAGAGACACAACACTACATAAAGAGAGATCTAAGACAACAACATAACAAGGCAGCAACACATGACAACACAGCATGTTAGCAACACAACATAACAACAACATGATAGCAACACAACATGGCAGCAGCACAAAACATGGTACAAACATTATTGGGCGCAGACAACAGCACAAAGGGCAAGAAGATAGAGACAACAATACATCACACAAAACAGCCACAACTGTCAGTAAGAGTGTCCATGATTGAGTATTTGAGTGTTTTATGCAGCTCGCTCCAGGCGCTAGCTGCAACGAACTGAAAAGACGAGCGACCCAGGGATGTGTGTGCTTTGGGGACCTTTAACAGAATGTGACTGGCAGAACAGGTGTTGTATGTGGAGGATGAGGGCTGCAGTAGATATCTCAGATAGGGGAGAGTGAGGGTTTTATAAATAAGCATCAACCAGTGGGTCTTGCGACAGGTATATAGAGATCAGTTTACAAAGGAGTTGTAACGGCTTTCTTCCTGGGATGAAGGAGAGGACCAAAACGCAGCGCGGCTAGTGTTCAACATGTTTAATAAAGAATAAGAACGTGAACACTACAAACTACAAAACAATAAATGTGAAAACCGAAAACAGTCCTATCTGGTGCAGAACACAAAGACAGAAAACAATCACCCACCAACCAACAGTGCAAACAGGTTACCTTAATATGGTTCCCAATCAGAGACAATGACAAACACCTGCCTCTGATTGAGAACCATATTAGGACAAACAACAAACCCAACATAGAAACACAAAACATAGAATGCCCACCCAGTTCACGTCCTGACCAACTAAACCAGGACTAAACAAAGGAAATAAGGTAAGGAACGTGACAGGAGTATAGAGTGCAGTGATGTGTCCTATAAGGCGCATTGGTGGCAAATCTGATGGCCGAATGGTAAAGAACATCCAGCTGCTCGAGAGCACCCTTACATGCCGATCTATAAATCACATCTCCATAATAAAAAATAAAAAATAAATGTAGCCTTTATTTAACTAGGCAAGTCAAGTCACTTCTACTTCATCACAATCCCGGATCCGGGAGCACCCCCATCAGTAAAAAAGCTGACTAGCATAGCCTAGCATAGCGTCACAAGTAAATACTAGCATCTAAATATCATTAAATCACAAGTCCAAGACACCAGATGAAAGATAGACATCTTGTGAATCCAGCCATCATTTCTGATTTTTAAAATGTTTTACAGGGAAGACACAATATGTAAATCTATTAGCTAACCACGATAGCAAAAGACACAACTTTTTTTCCCCACCATTTTTTTCCTGCATAGGTAGCTATCACAATTTCGACCAAATAAAGATATAAATAGCCACTAACCAAGAAACAACTTAATCAGATGACAGTCTGATAACATATTTATTGTATAGCATATGTTTTGTTAGAAACATTTGCATATTTCAGGTATAAATCATAGTTTACCATTGCAGCCACCATCACAACTCTCACCAAAGCAACTAGAATAACTACAGAGACCATCGTGTATTACCTAAATACTCATCATAAAACATTTCTGAAAAATACACAGCGTACAGCAAATGAAAGACAAAGATCTTGTGAATCCAGCCAATATTTCAGATTTTTTAAGTGTTTTACAGCGAAAACACAATATAGCGTTATATTAGCTTACTACAATAGCCAACCACACAACAGCATTGATTCAGGCCAACAATAGCGATAACGAATAAACCAGCAAAAGATATACATTTTTTTACTAACCTCAAACTTCTTTAGATGACAGTCCTATAACATCATATTACACAATACATATAGAGTTTGTTCAAATACTTGCATATTTTGCGGCACAAATCGTGGTTATACAATGAGAAAAGTAGCCAAGCTGCCAACAATATGTCGGGAGAAATCTTGGGAGAGGCACCTAGTCTAATCAGTAACTAATCCTAAACTTGACAAAAAAATACAGGTTGGACAGCAAATGAAAGATACATTAGTTCTTAATGCAATCGCTGTGTTAGATTTTTAAAATTAACGTTACTACGACATACAGCGTGCGTTAAAGCGAGACCCCACCGAGATTAATGGCGGAATATGAGTTTAACATTTTTCAACAGAACAACGAATTAATATCATAAATACTTCTTACTATTTGATGAGCTTCCATCAGAATCTTGGGCAAGTTGTCCTTTTTCCAAAAGAATCGTTGCTCGGTTGTAGATTGTCGTCTTCAACGTTCGAATTAGCAGTAAACATTAGCCATGTGGCAAAGACGTGCCCTACTCACTAAAACGCAGCACTAATAAATATCCGAAAATCGCAATATACTGATATAAACTTATATAACTCGGTTTAATATAACAACATTATGTCTTTAACACCTATATCGAATACAAACAGAGCCGGATATATCTAAGGGCTATAACGGGAGCTTTTTAGAACGACAGCCAGAGGTCCTTTTTGCGTCATGGCAAAGAGAACAAAGGACGGACCCCACGTTCCCAGCCCATTTATAAGCTCTCAGATCTGCCTAGCAACACCATTTCAATTCTCACTATTCGCTGACATCCAGGGGAAGGCGTATGCAGTGCATCTCAACCAATAGAAGACAGGCAGATTTATAAACGGATCTCAGAACAGCCGGCAGATTACAGCATTCTCACATCCTCATAGGAAAATTTCTCTAACTCCAGTTCTGTTTTACTCACAGATATAATTCAAATGGTTTTAGAAACTAGAGAGTGTTTTCTATCCAATAGTAATAATAATATGCATATTGAGTACGAGGCAGTTTAATTTGGGAATGAAATTATTACAAAGTGCCAACAGCACCCCCTATTGAGAAAAGGTTTTAAGAACAAATTCTTATTTACTATGACGGCCTACTGGGGAACAGTGGATTAACTGCCTTGTTCAGGGGCAGAACGACAGATTTTCACCTTGTCAGCTCAGGGATTCAATCCAGCAACCTTTTGGTTACTGGCCCAACGCTCTAACCACTAGGCTACCTGCCATAATCTAGCATGGGTAGGACGGTCATCTGAATCAGGGTTAGTTTGGCAGCTGGGTGAAAGACGAGTGATTACGATAGAGGAAACCAAGTCAAGATTTAACATTAGTCTGCAGCTTTAAAATGTACTGAGAGAAGGACAGTGCACCGTCTAGCCATACTCCCAAGTACTTGTATGAGGTGACTACCTCAAGCTCTAAACACTCAGAGGTAGTCACCTGTGGGGAGAGGGGCATTCCTCTTACCAAACCACATGACCTTTATTTTGGAGGTTTTCAGAACAAGGTTAAGGGCAGAGAAAGCTTGTTGGACACTAAGAAAGCTTTGTTGTAGAGCATTTAACACAAAATCCAGGGGAGGGGCCAGCTGTGTGTAAGACTGCATCATCTGCATATAAATGGGTGAGAGAGGGCTTCCTACTGCCTGAGCAGTAGGAAGTTGAGAAGAGTGTGGGCCCTAGGATCAAGCCTTGGGGTACTCCCTTGGTGACAGGCAGTGGCTGAGACAGCAGATGTTTTGATTTTATACACTGCACTCTTTGAGAGAGGTAGTTTGCAAACCAGGCCAAAGACCCCTGAGACAACAATACTCCTTAGCCAGCCCACAAAAGTTAAATGATCTACTGTATCAAAAGCTTTAGCCAAGTCAATAAAAATAGCAGCACAACATTGCTTATAATCAAGGGCAATGGTGACATCATTGAGGACCTTTAAGATTGCAGTGACACATCCATAACATGGAGTTAAGATACTTAGCTTGTCTGTCATCCTCACTTTCATCCTCAGAGGTCCACACTGATGTCTGAAGGTCTGAAGATATCTATAGCAGAGCTCTCCAACCCTGTTCCTGGAGAGCTACCCTGCTGTAGGTTTTAACTCCAACCCTGTTCCTGGAGAGCTACCTTGCTGTAGGTTTTAACTCCAATCCTGTTCCTGGAGAACTACCTTGCTGTAGGTTTTAACTCCAATCCTGTTCCTGGAGAGCTACCTTGCTGTAGGTTTTAACTCCAACCCTGTTCCTGGAGAGCTACCTTGCTGTAGGTTTTAACTCCAATCCTGTTCCTGGAGAGCTACCTTGCTGTAGGTTTTAACTCCAATCCTGTTCCTGGAGAGCTACCTTGCTGTAGGTTTTAACTCCAATCCTGTTCCTGGAGAGCTACCTTGCTGTAGGTTTTAACTCCAACCCTGTTCCTGGATAGCTACCCTGCTGTAGGTTTTCATTCTAACCCCAGTTGTAACTAACCTGATTCAGTTTATCAACCAGCGAATTATTAGAATCAAGTGCGCTAGATTAGGGTTGGAGGGAACCTACAGGACGATAGCTCTCCAGGAACAGGGTTGGAGTTAAAACCTACAGGACGGTAGCTCTCCAGGAACAGGGTTGGAGTTAAAACCTACAGGACGGTAGCTCTCCAGGATCAGGGTTGGAGATAAAACCTACAGGATGGTAGCTCTCCAGGAACAGGGTTGGAGTTAAAACCTACAGGACAGTAGCTCTCCAGGAACAGGGTTGGAGTGAACCTTACAGGATGGTAGCTCTTCAGGAACAGGGTTGGAGTTAAAACCTACAGGATGGTAGCTCTCCAGGAACAGGGTTGGAGTTAAAACCTACAGAATAGTAGCTCTCCAGGAACAGGATTGGAGTGAACCTACAGGATGGTAGCTCTCCAGGAACAGGGTTGGAGTTAAAACCTACAGGATGGTAGCTCTCCAGGAACAGGGTTGGAGTGAACCTACAGGATGGTATCTCTCCAGGAACAGGACTGGATTGAACGTACAGGATGGAAGACAGAAACAAATACAACAGGCAAAGGAGGAGTCTTTGTCTCTGTGTCCCGCCAGGAGTCTGTCAGAGATGTCTCCCCACCCACCTCCCCTGTTCCCTGCTCCCCCAGCCCCCTCCCCGGTTTGGGCGGCTGTGATCAGGGAGGGCAGATGGCTCATTATCATAAATAGGACAGTTAGAGACAGAAAAAGAGTATGAGGGAGAGGGGCCACCACCGCCACCACACCAACCAAGGGGAACATGATGCCTGCCTTGTCACCCAAAAACCCAGGAAATGGGGCGCCGTTGCTAGGCATGGTAGAAAACAACTGCCTGCATGACTACCCCTTCCCCCCATTTGACCTCATCCCTGCTCATCCCAGTGTGTGTGTGTGTGTGTGTGTGTGTGTGTGTGTGTGTGTGTGTGTGTGTGTGTGTGTGTGTGTGTGTGTGTGTGTGTGGGTGCACCCTGCTCCAATGACAGTGTGGCTGTCTTGATCTCTGTTGGTCAAGGACAGATGGCTGATGGGCCCTACTGACGCCACAGCTGGAGCCAGGCTGAGGGCTGAGCGAGCACAGTGGGATCCCTGGTGTGTGTGTGTGTGTGTGTGTATGTGTGTGTGTGTGTGTGGCCAGCACAGTGGTACCTGTGAGGGAGCTCACACCTTATCCCTTCTAGCCCTCTAAGAGCAAGGAGCCGGAAGAGAGAAGTGTTAGGGCCTGGGTTCCAGACTAAGGAGCCGGAAGAGAGAAGTGTAAGGGCCTGGGTCCAAGACTACGGAGACGGAAGAGAGAAGTGTTAGGGCCTGGGTTCCAGACTAAGGAGCCAGAAGAGAGAAGTGTTAGGGCCTGGGTCCCAGACTAAGGAGCCGGAAGAGAGAAGTGTTAGGGCCTGGGTTCCAGACTAAGGAGCCAGAAGAGAGAAGTGTTAGGGCCTGGGTTCCAGACTAAGGAGCCGGAAGAGAGAAGTGTAAGGGCCTGGGTCCAAGACTACGGAGACGGAAGAGAGAAGTGTTAGGGCCTGGGTCCCAGACTAAGGAGCCGGAAGAGAGAAGTGTTAGGGCCTGGGTCCAAGACTACGGAGACGGAAGAGAGAAGTGTTAGGGCCTGGGTCCCAGACTAAGGAGCCGAAGAGAGAAGTGTTAAAGCCTGGGTCCCAGACTAAGGAGCCGGAAGAGAGAAGTGTAAGGGCCTGGGTCCAAGACTACGGAGACGGAAGAGAGAAGTGTTAGGGCCTGGGTCCCAGACTAAGGAGCCGGAAGAGAGAAGTGTTAGGGCCTGGGTCCCAGACTAAGAAGCCTGAAGAGAGAAGTGTTAAAGCCTGGGTCCCAGACTAAGGAGCCGGAAGAGAGAAGTGTAAGGGCCTGGGTCCAAGACTACGGAGACGGAAGAGAGAAGTGTTAGGGCCTGGGTCCCAGACTAAGGAGCCTGAAGAGAGAAGTGTTAAAGCCTGGGTCCCAGACTAAGGAGCCTGAAGAGAGAAGTGTTAAAGCCTGGGTCCCAGACTAAGGAGCCGGAAGAGAGAAGTGTTAGGGCCTGGGTTCCAGACTAAGGAGCCAGAAGAGAGAAGTGTTAGGGCCTGGGTCCCAGACTAAGGAGCCGGAAGAGAGAAGTGTTAGGGCCTGGGTTCCAGACTAAGGAGCCAGAAGAGAGAAGTGTTAGGGCCTGGGTCCCAGACTAAGGAGCCAGAAGAGAGAAGTGTTAGGGAAATATCACATTTACATAAGTATTCAGACCCTTTACTCAGTACGTTGAAGCACATTTGGCAGCGACTACAGACTCGAGTCTTCTTGGGTATGACGCTACAAGCTTGGCACACCTGTGTTTGGGGAGTTTCTCCCATTCTTCTCTGCAGATCCTCTCAAGCTCTTTCAGGTTGGATGGGGAGCGTCACTGCATAGCTATTTTTAGGTCTCTCCAGAGAAATTCGATCGCATTCAAGTATGGGCTCTCGCTGGGCCACTCAAGGACATTCAGAGACTTGTCCTGAAGCCACTCCTCAAATCAAATCAAAGTTTATTTCTCACGTGCGCCGAATAGAACAGGTGTAGACCTTATAGTGAAATGCTTACTTACAGGCTCTAACCAATAGTGCAATTTCAAAGTTCAATTTTTTTATTAAATAAAAAAAGGTATTAGGTGAAGAAATAAGTACAACAGTAAAAAGACAGTGAAAAATAACAGTAGCGAGGCTATATACAGTAGCGAGGCTAAAACAGTAGCAAGGCTAGTATATCCACCGGTTAGTCGGGCTGATTGAGGCAGCATGTACATGTAGATATGGTTAAAGTGACTATGCATATATGATAAACAGAGAGTAGCAGCAGCGTAAAAGAGGGGTTGGCGGGGAAAATAGTCTGGGTAGCCGTTTGGTTACCTGTTCAGGACTCTATGGCTTAGGGATAAAAACTATTGAGAAGCCTTTTTGTCCTAGACTTGGCACTCCGGTACCACATGCCATGTGGCAGTAGAGAGAACAGTCTATGACTGAGGTGGCTAGGGTGGCTGGGGTCTTTGACAATTTTCTGACACCGCCTGGTGTAGAGGTCCTGGATGGCAGGCAGCTCGGCCCCAGTGATGTACTGGGCCGAACGTATTACCCTCTGTAGCGCCTCGTGGTCGTCTGCCTAGCAGTTGCCATACCAAGCGGTGATCCAGCCAGTCAAGATGCTCTCAATGTTGATCTGTAGAACTTTTTGAGGATCTGAGGGCCCATGCCAAATCTTTTCAACTTCCTGAGCGGGAAGAGGCATTGTGATGCCCTCTTCATGACTGTGTTGGTGTGTTTGGACCATGATAGATCCTTAGTGATGATAGATCCTTGAAGCTCTCAACCCGCTCCACTTCAGCCCCTCATCGATGTGAATGGGGGCGTGCTCGGACCTATGTTTCCTGTCGTCCACAATCAGCTCCTTTGTCTTGCTGATATTGAGGGAGAGGTTGTTGTCCTGGCACCACACTGCCAGGTCTCTGACCTCCTCCCTATAGGCTGTCTCATCATCATCGGTGATCAGGCCTACCACTGTTGTGTAATCAGCTATCGTAATGACGGTGTTGGAGTCGTGCTTGGCCACGCAGTCGTAGGTTAACAGGGAGTTCAGGAGGGGACTAAGTACGCAACCCTGAGGGGCCCCCCTGTTTAGGGTCAGCGTGGCGGATGTGTTGTTGCCTACCTTAACCACCTGGGGGCAGCCCATCAGAAAGTCCAGGATCCAGTTGCAGAGGGTGGTGTTTAGTCCCAGGGTCATGAGCTTAGTGATGAGCTTGGAGGGCCCTAAATTGTTGAATGCTGAGCTGTAGTCAATGAACAGCATTCTCAAGTAGGTGTTCTTTTTGTCCAGGTGTGAAAGGGCAGAGTGGAGTGCAATAGAGATTGTGTCATCGGTGCATCTGTTGGGGCGGTATGCAAATTGGAGTGGGTCCAGGGTGTCTGGGATGATGGTGTTGATCTGAGCCATGACCAGCCTTTCAAAGCATATCATGGCTACAGATGTGAGTGCAAAAAACATGTACTGTAGGTATTACAGACTGAATCAGGGAGAGGATTAAAATGTCAATGAAGACACTTGCCAGCTGGTCAGCGCATGCTCTGAATACTCATCCTGGTAATCAGTCTGGGCCTGCAGCCTTGTGAATGTTAACCTGTTTAAAGGTCTTACTCACATCGGTTACGGAGAGCGAGACCACACAGTCGTCCGGAACAGTTGATGCTCACAAGCATAGTCCAGTGTTGCTTGCCTCGAAGCGAGCATAGAAGGCATTTAGCTCGTCTGGTAGGCCCACTGTCAGGACCCGGTGCGAGAAACAGTCACTAATAATCGTCAGAACCCAGAAGATGAGGCAGACACAGCAGTACTAGAGATGGTGGTTTAATTAAAGAACAAATCTTCAGGCAAAGAATCTAAATCCACAATGTCCAAACAAAGCCAAGAAGCACAAAATGGATATCCTCCAAAATACAAAGGAACTCCAAAGTGGTAAAAACAGCAGGGAAAAACAAACCTCAAAAGACTACTCAAAAATACACAAGAACTAAACCAGAGAACCTCTGGAAAATCCAATAAGAGAATCATATGTTCAGAACAAGGCTTGGGCTGGGGCTGGGTGCTAACATACAAACACTGAGCAAGGAACTGAGGAACACACAGGGTTTAAATACTAACAAGGGAACGACACACAGGTGCAAACAATAATTAGAGCAAGGAAAAACAAAAGGTACAAAAAAGGTGCAATGGGGACATCTAGTGACCAAAACCTGACCAGTCCTGGCCAAAACCTGACACCCACGTCACTGGGCAGCTCACGGCTGGGCTTTCATTTGTGATCCGTGATAGTTTGCAAACCCTGCCACATTAGTAGGATTCAGTGTTGTAGGATTCAATCTTAGTACTGTATTGACGCTTTGCCTTTTTGATGGCTCATCGGAGGGCACAGCAGGATTTCTTATAAGCATCCGGGTTATTGTTGTTCGAGTTATTGTTATTGTTATTCTTGTTTGAGATTTTGTTTGTCAGCAGGAATTAGGAGGATAGAGTTATGGTCAGATTTTACAAATGGAGGGTGAGGGAGAGTTTTGTATGTGTCTCTGTGTGTGGAGTAAAGATGATCAAGAGTTTTATATGTGTCTCTGTGTGTGGAGTAAAGGTGATCAAGAGTTTTGTATGTGTCTCTGTGTGTGGAGTAAAGGTGATCTAGAGTTTTGTATGAGTCTCTGTGTGTGGAATAAAGGTGAACTAGAGATTTGTATGTGTCTCTGTGTGTAGAGTAAAGGGGATCTAGAGTTTTGTATGTGTCTCTGTGTGTGTAGTAAAGGTGATCTAGAGTTTTGTACGTGTCTCTGTGTGTGGAGTAAAGGTGATCTAGAGTTTTGTATGTGTCTCTGTGTGTGGAGTAAAGGTGATCTAGAGTTTTGTACGTGTCTCTGTGTGTGGAGTAAAGGTGATCTAGAGTTTTGTATGTGTCTCTGTGTGTGGAGTAAAGGTGATCTAGAGTTTTGTATGTGTCTCTGTGTGTGTAGTAAAGGTGATCTAGAGTTTTGTATGTGTTTCTGTGTGTGGAGTAAAGGTGATCTAGAGTTTTGTACGTGTCTCTGTGTGTGGAGTAAAGGTGATCTAGAGTTTTGTATGTGTTTCTGTGTGTGGAGTAAAGGTGATCTAGAGTTTTGTACGTGTCTCTGTGTGTGGAGTAAAGGTGATCTAGAGTTTTGTACGTGTCTCTGTGTGTGGAGTAAAGGGGATCTAGAGTTTTATATGTGTCTCTGTGTGTGGAGTAAAGGTGATTTAGAGTTTTTCAGCTTCTAGTTGAACAGTTGACATGCTGGTAGAAATTAGGTAAAACGCATGTCAGTTTTCCTGCATTAAAGTTACCGGCCACTAGGAGTGCTGCCTCTGGATTAGCATGTTCTTGTTTGTTTATAGTTTTTTTGCCCAAAGCCACAGTCAGGAAGCCAGGCAGGCTCCCCATAGACCCAGAGTCTATTACGCAGCCCCATGCCCCCAGGCAATGAGTCACGCTCACTCACTTCTACACACTAACAATGCCCACAACAAACACTTCCCTTTAGCTCTTTACATTTCCAACACTCTATACACACTAACTGTATTCAAAATAACCAGGGCATGTACTGTGTGTATCACTAGCAGACACTTCCCCACAGTATATACATAGTGTCACAACTCTTTGTAATGCATAGCTTTGACAGTCACTGCACACTTCAGAGGCCTGACCTGACCTGCACAGTAATTTTTCATAACAGACCATCTGCACACACACACACACACACACACACACACACACACACACACACACACACACACACACACACACACACACACACACACACACACACACACACACACACACACACACACACACACTTGAACTTTATAAACAAAGCACAGACACACACACACAGACACACACAGACACACACACACACACACACACACACACACACACACACACACACACACACACACACACACACACACACACACACACACACACACACCCACACTTGAACTTTATAAACAAAGCACACACACACACACACACACACACAGACACACAAACTCACAAACACACACACGCTGCTCAGGGAACAATACACAAGCCAACCCAGCCCTCTACATGTGCCACGGCAGCCCACTAAGAAGCTGAGGGTGCCAGACAACACTGGCAGGGCACAAACACCACGATTGTCCCCCCAACACAAAGTGCACTTGTGACCAAGGCAGAGTGGGGTGGATGGGATCCTGTGTAAAGGAATAGCATCAGGTCTGACAGTGTTGTAAACTTCAAGCCTTCACTGTTTACAATGAAGATGTCCAGGAAAACGACTTAGACTCTGAACCCCCTTTCACTGTAAACAACAACAGCAACAATAAACATTTCAACTTTGTAATAAAATAGACTGAACGTAACGCAACACATCAGAGTGGTTCTGTATATCTGCCTGCCTGCCTGTCTATCTGCCTGCCTATCTATCTATCTATCTATCTATCTATCTATCTATCTATCTATCTATCTATCTATCTATCTATCTATCTATCTATCAATCTATCTATCTGCTCGCCTGCCTGCCTGCCTGCCTGCCTGCCTGCCTGCCTGCCTGCCTGTCTGCCTGTCTGTCTGTCTGCCTGCCCACCCGACCAGCTGTCTGTCTATTCATCGTCTTTCCCTTGTCAGTGAATAGACTTGGTAAGGTGTTCATTAGCCAGCATGGGGCAGTCATTACTAGTGGAAAACCTAATTTAGCGGGGTAATAGAACAGTTCAGGATGAATAGGCTAATTTAATTGCTCCTGCATGTGGTGGATTGTATTGCAGAGCTATTTGCAGGAGCTTTTTCCCCATGCAGTTTTACTGGGGGTATAAACAGTGCAGTTGTACTGGGGCTATAAACCGTGAACAACAACCACAGCAAAGAAGAGAAACTGTTCCCAGTTCTGTTGTCCTGTCTAGTCTACTAGTGGTCAATACTTCAGTACCAGGCTTTACAACAAAGTCCAAGCCAAGCCAGGCCAGGGCACACTGCTTTGTGGGTAGGGATTGTGTCTGTGTTGGTGCTACAGTTGATCTCCATGCTCAAATCAAATCTAAATCAATGTTATTGGTCACATACATATGGTTAGCAGATGTTATTAGCGAAATGCTTGTATACAAGATATGTAAACATTATTAAAGTGGCGTTATTAAAGTGACTAGTTTTCCATTCATTAAAGTGACCAATGATTTCAAGTCTGTACGTAGGCAGCAGCCTCTCTGTGCTAGTGATCACTGTTTAACAGTCTGCTTAGTAGTCAGGCAAAGTTGAGGATATGCCAAAAAAAGAGCCTACATAACGCAGAGAAGATACTTCATACATTTAAACAGAGGTAGGAGCAGATCAACATCGCTGAGTTACAGCAATACGTTTCGACCTACCAGTCTTCCTGAGACTGGACATGGAAACTGAGGCAGGGGAAGGGTTCAGGAATCCAACTACCCTTAAACAATCCCAGGAACTTGAGTGGTTAGCTTTTATCTGGGAAGTAGGTTGAGAGAGAGAGGCTTCTCTTGCCCCCTATTGTGATGTAATCTTCATTTATAGGACGTCCATAAGGGACTAGCTGAATAGGCCTATCCCAAGGCCTATGGAGGACTAGACAAATAGGCCTAGCACAGGGCCTATATGGGACTAGCTGAATAGGCCTATCCCAGGGCCTATAGGGGACAGGCTGAATAGGCCTTAACCAACATTGCAGTTTTAAGAAAATACCTAAAAAAAAGTAAGAGATAAGAATAACAAATAATTCAAGAGCAGCAGTAAAATAACAATAGCGCGGCTATACACAGGGGGTACCGGTACAGAGTCAATGTGCGGGGCACCGGTGTCAAGGTAATTGAGGTAATATGTACATGTAGGTAGAGTTATTAAAGCGACTATGCATAGATAATATAAGAGAGTAGCAGCAGCGTGGAAGGGGGGGCCGGGCAATGCAAATAGACCTGGTTGCCATTTGATTAGATGTTAAAAGTCTTATAGCCTAGCCCAGGGCCTATAGGGGACTATTGATTTTTATCCGTGATGCCTTGGTGCCTCAGACTGTATCTCTCACCCTGAACTGTAAGGATATACACTCTAGAGCAGAGAGTGAGTCCCATTCAGCCACTGACTGGCCTGGCTAAACAGATAAAGAGAGTGAGTCCCATTCAGCCACTGACTGGCCTGGATAAACAGATAAAGAGAGTGAGTCCCATTCAGCCACTAACTGGCCTGGCTAAACAGATAAAGAGAGTGAATCCCCTTCAGCCACTAACTGGCCTGGCTAAACAGATAAAGAGAGTGAGTCCCCTTCAGCCACTGACTGGCCTGGCTAAACAGATAAAGGCCCATGGCCAAGGCGGTTTGGACTGTTGGGATTCATGTGAGATTATAATAGTGAGTCTTTACAGCCAGTTGGGTTCTCAGTTCATCGCGCAGACAGAAATAAAGATCACTCTGGGTAGGAGAAGGGCGGGGGTGTATGTTTCATGATTAACTACTCATGGTGTGATTGTGATAACATACAGAAACTCAAGTTCTTTTGTTCACCCAACCTAGAATACCTCACAATACAATGCCGACCGTATTACCTCCCAAGAGAATTCTCTTCAGCTACAGTCACAGCCGTGTATATTCCCCCTCAAGCCGATACCATGACGGTCCTCAAAGAACTACAATGGACTATACGCAAACTGCAAACCACATATCCTGAGGCAGCATTTATTGTAGCTGGGGATTTCCACAAAGCTAATCTGAGGAAAATGCTACTGAAGTTCTACCAACACATTGACTGTAGCATTCGCTCTGAGAAAACATTGGACCACTGTTACTCAGCTTTTCGAAATGCCTACAAGGCGCTCCCCCGCCCTCCCTTCGGCAAATATGATCACAACTCCATTTTGTGACTATTAAAACCTACCCAAACCATAAACCGTGGATAGATGGCAGCATTCGTGCAAAACTGAAAGCAAACTAAAAACTGACAGCCAACTAAATTACTATTACTTCTGTCATCATGAAGTGCTTTGAGAAACTATTCAAGGATCATAGCACCTCTACCTTACCTGACACCCTAGACCCACTTCAATTTTCTTACCGCCTCAATAGATCCACAGACGATGCAATTGCCATCGCACTGCACACTGCACACTGCACTATCCCATCTGGACAAGAGGAATACCTATGTAAGAATGCTGTTAATTGACTATAGCTCAGCATTCAACACCATAGTACCCTCCAAGCTCATCATTAAGCTTGAGGCCCTGGGTCTCGACCCCGCCCTGTGCAACTGGGTCCTGGACTTCCTGACGGGCCACCCTCAGGTAGTGAAGGAAGGAAACAACAACACCACTTAGCTGATCCTCAACACAGGGGCCCCACAAGGGTGCGTGCTCAGCCCCCTCCTGTACTCCCTGTTCACCCATGACTGCGTGGCCACGCATGTCTCCAACTCAATCATAAAGTTTGCAGACAATACAACAGTAGTGTGCGTGATTAACAACAATAACGAGAGCCTACAAGTAGGAGGTGAGGGCCCTGGGAGTGTGGTGCCAGAAAAATAACCTTTCACTCAACGTCAACAAAACAAAGGAGCTGATCGTGGACTTCAGGAAACAGCAGAGGAAGCACGCCCCTATTCACATCGACAGGACCACAGTGGAGAAGGTGGAACGTTTCAAGTTCCTCGGCATACACATCACTGACAAACTGAAATGGTCCACCCACACAGACAGTGTGGTGAAGAAGGCGCAACAGCTTCTTTTCAACCTCAGGAGGGTGAATACATTTGGCTTGCCACCTAAAACCCTCACAAATTTTTATAGGTGCACAATTGAAACCATCCTGTCGGGCTGTATCACCTGGTACGCCAACTGCACCGCCTGCAACCGCAGGGCTCACCAGAGGGTAGTGTGGTCACTGGGGGCAAACAACCTGCCCTACAGGACACCTACAGCACCCGATGTCACAGGAAGGCCAAAAAGATCCCCAAGGACAACAACCACCCAAGCCACTGCATGTTCACCCCACTATCATCCAGAAGGCGAGGTCAGTACAGGTGTATCAAAGCTGGGACCGAGAGACTGAAAAACAGTTTCTATCTCAAGGCCATCAGACTGTTAAATAGCCATATCTAGCAGCTTAGAGGCTGCTGCCCTATATACTGTACATAGACTTAGAATCACTGCCCACTTTAATAGATTTTAATTCAAATTTAAAAAAATCACCTTTATTTAACCAGGTAGGCCAGTTGAGAACAAGTTCTCATTTACAACTGCGACCTGGCCAAGATAAAGCAAAGCAGTGCGACAAAAACAACACAGAGTTACACATAAACAAATGTACAGTCAATAACACAATAGAAAAATATATGTACAGTGTGTGCAAATGTAGAAGAGTAGGGAGGTAAGGCAATCAATAGCCCATAGAGGTGAAATCATTACAATTTAGCATTAACACTGGAGTGATAGATCTGCAGAAGATGATGTTCAAGTAGAGAAACTGGGGTGCAAAGGAGCAAGAGGGTAAGTTATAATATGGGGATGAGGTAGTTGGGTGTGCTATTTACAGATTGGCTGTGTACAGGTACGGTGATTGGTAAGCTGCTCTGACAGCTGATGCTTAAAGTTAGAGAGGGAGATATAAGACTCCAGCTTCAGTGATTTTTGCAATTTGTTTCAGTCATTGGCAGCAGAGAACTGGAAGGAAAGGCGGCCAAAGGATGAGTTGGCTTTGGAGATGACCAGTGAAATATACCTGCTGGTGCGCGTGCTACGGGTGGGTGTTGCTAAGGTGACCAGTGAGCTGAGATAAGGCGGGGCTTTACCTAGCAAAGACTTATAGATGACCTGGAGCCAGTGGGTTTGGCGACGAATATGTAGTGAGGGCCAGCCAACGAGAGCATACAGTAGTGGGTAGTATATGGGGCTTTGGTGACAAAACGGATGGCACTGTGATAGACTACATCCAGTTTGCTGAGTAGAGTGTTGGAGGCTATTTTGTAAATGACAGCGACCATGTCAAGGATCGGTAGGATAGTCAGATTTACGAGGGTATGTTTGGGAGCATGAGTGAATGAGGCTTTGTTGCGAAATAGGAAGCCGATTCTAGATTTAATTTTGGATTGGAGATGCTTAATACCTAGGTGTCTGGTTAGACTGTAAACTCTCCTTCCAGACTCACGGAAGGAGAGTTTACAGTCTAACCAGACACAGGTATTTTTAGTTCTAAGTCAAAACCGTCCAGAGTGTGATGCTAGTCAGGCGGAAGGGTGCGGGCAGCAATCGGTTGAAGAACATGTACTTAGTTTTGCTAGCATTTAAAAGCAGCTGGAGGCCACGGAAGGAGTGTTGTATGGCGTTGATGCTTGTTTGGAGGTTTGCTAGCACAGTGTCCAAAGGAAGGGCCAAATGTATACAGAATGGTGTCGTCTGCGTAGAGGTGGATCAGAGAATCACCAGCAGCAAAAGCGTCGGCCCGAGAATTGAACCCTGTGGCAGCCCCATAGAGACTGCCAGAGGTCTGTACAACAGGCCCTCCAATTTGACACACTCAACTCTAACTGAGAAGGAGTTAGTGAACCAGGCGAGGCAGTCATTTGAGAAGATGGAACACTTGTCACGCCCTAACCATAGTGAGCCTTTTTATTCTCTATTTTGGTTAGGTCGGGGTGTGACTAGGGTGGGTAATCTAGGTTGTTTTATTTCTATGTTGGCCTGGTATGGTTCCCAATCAGAGGCAGCTGTTTATCGTTGTCTCTGATTGGGGATCATATTTAGGCAGCCATTTCCCCACTGTTTTTTTGTGGGATCTTGTTTATGTGTAGTTGCCTGTGAACACTCCATAGCTTCACGTGTCGTTTGCTCTCAATTGTTTTTTTGCGTTTCACTAATAAAAAGATGTGGAACCCATATCACGCTGCGCCTTGGTACGAATGTTATTTCGACGATCGTGACAACACTAGTCACTTCAATAAAGTTTACATATTTTGCATTTCTCATCTCATATGTACTGTATATAATCTATTCTATTCTACTGTATTTTAGTCTATTCCGCTCCGACATTGCTCGTCCAAATATTTATATATTCTTAATTCCATTCCTTTACTTTAAATATGTGTGATTGTGTGTATTGTTGTGAAATTCTTCTATATTACTTGTTTGATATTACTGCACTAGAAACACAAGAATTTCGCAACACCCACAATAACATCTGTTAAACATGTGAATGTGACCAATACAATTTGATTTGATTTGATTTAGTGTCATTCTGGCCACACTTCCTCTCCTAATCCCACCCTTTCTTTGCCTGACGACTCACACTAAATTCTTACTCTGGTCTGTCATTCGCTACATAGATTAGTCTGGAACTACCATCATTGAATTCGTTTGTGGTGATGAGGGGCGTTGTACCAAACAAAGTAATCAGCGATTGGAGTATCAAAGCCAATGACAGATTTTCCAACCGTTGCTTTACCCACGTGTATTCTGGCTCTGTCCCAACCCATCTGTTTCTGGACCAATCAGACGGCCCCGAATGTGATCCAGAAGTGCACCTTGCTGAGAATAAACTAACATCTGTGGGCGTGGTGTAGCATTAGGCCAGAGCAAGGACTCTAGGTAGCCAGGCAAACCCTTTCTTTTCCTGCTTCTCTTCCTGCTTGGTTATAATGGAGTACATTAAACGTTTCTTACTTATTTTAAATTGTTTCAAAGAAGTTAAAGAAACAATTTTTCATTGAACAAAAAATGTACAGGTTGTCATTCGTCCAGCAGTAAAAGTAGACCACAGCAGGACTTGGTTTAAGAAAGGCTTTAAAAAGCAGCTGCTTTCCTCTTAAATGTCAAGTCCCCATTTTTTCAACCCTATTCGATTTCTTATATTCAAGTCAGTCTGGTATGAGAAGGTAGCCCCTGTCTGCAAAAGCAGAAAGCTGAGTATCTTGGCTATTGATTGGTGCCTTCATAGCTTTCGCGTGACACTACCATATATGGGCATACGAATGTATAAGGGCAGGCAGAGCCGAAGACCTCATTTCAAGATGGCTGCTACCTCAAATCAAATCACAGTTTATTTATCACGTGCGCCGAATACAACAGGTGTAGTGTAGACCTTACAGTGAAACGCTTACTTATAGGTTCTAACCAATAGTACAAAAAATGTGTTAGGTGAACAATAGGTAGGTAAAGAAATAAAACAACAGTAAAAAGACAGGCTATATACAGTATCGAGGCTATAAAATTATCGAGGCTACATACAGACACCGGTTAGTCGGGCTGATTGAGGTAGTATGTACATGTAGATATGGTTAGAGTGACTATGTATACATGATACATTCCGGTTAGCGTTGTGAAGCATAAACAAAACTAAACATGGAATACGTTTATACACACCAAAAGCCGGGACTCCACAGATCATGAGGATCTTATTTGTCTGCCTGTTATTGATCCCAAGAGTCTAAATGTTTATTTTACACGTTTTCACAAAACAGCAAACATCTTACAAGGTAAGCTTTAATTTGGTCTGTGTTTGAGCTGTAGCTAAGTGGGGGATATCAATTGAATCATTAGGTTGGTAGGAACAAATATAGCCAATTGCCAATATTATTTGATGATTTTTGACTTAATAGCAACATTGAATGTCCACATAGTGACTATATCTTTGCGCATCAAAAATATGATGTTGCCTGCTTACGCACTGTAGGCATCCATTACACAGGAGATTGGCTACCATGGCAGTCTTGTAGCCAATGAGTAAAGCTTTCCAGGGATACCTGGCTCAGAGACTTGGAAACGTCCCATGACCACACCTGACACCACTTACTAAAACATCTTCCCATTTCTAGTTGTTAAGTCTATCAATCCCATTTTGTTTTCTGATATTGTTCACATGTTGCGAAAACCATCTGATGTGTTTCCAGTAATTCACTTATAGCTTGTCAATGAAAGATGACTTTCAAAATAATAAAATGTAACAAAGTAAAGTTATTTTGTGTGTGTTTGATCTTGTGTATTCTGAACTATGTAACTCCTATCTATCTTCTGATCATTTCCTCATAATCTCCCAGATGTCTTCAAGTTTTTGCATGTCAGAATCGTGTAATTACACATGAAAGCAGTTACTTTTGGGTATGTCTATTTAGGTCGAAATCTACATTTTGCCATTACATAAAAATAAAAAAAAGTTTTTACCTTTATTTAACTAGGCAAGCCAGTTAAGAACAAATTCTTATTTTCAATGACGGCCTAAGAACAGTGGTATAAGGCCTTGTTCAGGGGCAGAACGACTGATTTTTACCTTGTCAGCTCAGGGATTCGATCTTGCAATCTTTCGGTTACTGGTTCAACGCTCTAACCACTAGGCTACCTGCCGCCCTTAAGTCTTGCCTAGAAGTCAGTTAAGTCCTTCTTTATCGGGACTAGTTAAAACTGTGCTGATTGCATGTTGTTTTTTCACGTTATGCACTACTTTTGACAAGGGTGAATAGGGCTGTTGTTGTTAAAACATAGTGCACTATATAGGGAATAGGGTGCCTTTTCGGTTGCAACCAGGGCCTGGGTCTTCATCCTGCCTCAGAGCGAATCAACAGTTCGACACACCCAATAAAAACCTAGGTCAATTTACATTTCTATCCTGAATAAATAGTCTGAATCAATAGAGAATTACTGGCTAATTGTTTGTCTCTCTGTTCCTTTTACTCTGCCTGCCTGTTGAGTTATTTTATTGCCTCTTCATTGAAGTAGGCCTTTATCAAGCTACAGATAAGAGACAACCAGCGCCTGTTGACACAATTCTGGATAGCACAAAGGCCTGTCAAACACAGGGCTTCTGTAAGCAGACAGTCTCCATTACTGTGTTTAGGAGTATTACTGTAGGCTAGGAGGACATGGGAGGAGGGAGTGGGAGGAGAGGACAGGGGAGGAGGGAAGGGAGTGGAGGAAGAGGACAGGGGAGGAGGGGAGTGGGAGGAGAGGACAAGGGAGGAGGGAAGGGAGTGGGAGAAGAGGACAGGGGAGGAGGGAAGGGAGTGGGAGAAGAGGACAGGGGAGGAGGGGACAGGGGAGTGGGAGGAGCGGACAGGGGAGGAGGGGACAGGGGAGGAGGGGGGAGGGGAGTGGGAGGAGAGGACAGTGGAGGAGGGAGGGGAGTGGGAGGAGAGGACAGGGGAGGAATGAAGCGAGTGGGAGAAGAGGACAATGGAGGAGGGAAGGGAGTGGGAGAAGTGGACAGGGGAGGAGGGGACAGGGGAGTGGGAGGAGTGGACAGGGGAGGAGGGGAGTGGGAGGAGAGGACAGTGGAGGAGGGAGGGGAGTGGGAGGAGAGGGGAAGACCCCCAGGGAACTAAACCTGAAGAACAGAGATGCTGTTAAAAGAAAGCTGTTAAAGTCAATGTCCAAAGGTTTCTTGTGTTCTGTCCACCCATTTTGATTTTGATTCCCTCCCCCACACTTTTATAGTAAACGTTGATCCTCCTGTAATGTAGTAATGATCTTGAGTTAGGGCTGGGCTCATTGACAGCTATGGCTCCCGTGTTAGTTACTGCATTTCATTAAACCAGGTGGCGAGTGCAGTGACGGATCCACAGACAGACAGGTGGTACTTGCCCTTGGGTAAATGCAAATACTGTCTGTTTACCCTGTCCACTGGCCTTGAGATCCTTGTCTATGGAAATGCAGCTAAATGGCTGAGCAGAGCAGGCAGGTCAGCACTGGCGCTGTGTGTGTGTGTGTGTGTGTGTGTGTGTGTGTGTGTGTGTGTGTGTGTGTGTGTGTGTGTGTGTGTGTGTGTGTGTGTGTGTGTGTGTGTGTGTGTGTGTGTGTGTGTGTGTGTGTGTGTGTGTGTGTGTGTGTGTGTGTGTGTGTACGTGTACGTGTACCCAGCTTGAAATTGTCCTTTGCAACTGTCTAAAAAGCCCTTGCTCAACAAATGACTGATTCAAATTAAAGCTTTATACTCTTTAACCCTATCAGTCGCGAGACTGCAGCAAAAATCGGCTTTTTGTTTATCTGACTTTCATTTATCCAGCCCTTATATTTAGCCTCACAATTTAGTGTCTTACCGGGTTCTTTTCAGGACAACCAGTAGAACACAAAACAATTTCACATGAGTAGCTGAATTCATGATTTTTTTATTGAGAAATTTCAATAAAAAAAGGTCTGCATAAGCAAAAACCTGATAAAAAATAATTGGATATGAATGCTGTAAGTACAGTGACAACTGTGTGGAGTTTGGAGTTTGTGACAGAAATTATGTGAGCTCATTACAGTATTAGGCACTACTGTATGTCCAGGAATTTCCTATGGTTTTCTATGTAGAAGAACCCCTTACCTTCTAACGACTCTTGTGTAGCTTGTTAGCATCATAGAGAAAAACATCTCACATGTGTGTGTTTGTGAGACTCCCAGCTTTTCATAGATATCATTGACTCTACAGACATTTATGTAAAAAGACCCAGCCCGGGTCCCTTCGGGATCTGTCCTTGTCTCACAAACACTTCTCGAGCTCAGCTCCCGTTAATCACACAGACTGCGATGCAGAATAAATAAATGAATCCAATGGTACAACCCAGAAGTCTGTATCTCAAACACACAATGTCTAAAAGGAGTTACGGTGGGACTCATTGGGTTAACAACTTTAGTTTCTTAGAGAAGTTCAAACTTATTAGCACATGGTGGCCTGGGTGTAGTGATCCCGTGGGAATTGACTGTTTGATGCACTGACTGTCTGATGGACTGACTGTCTGATGGACTGACTGTCTGGTGGGTTGACTGTCTAATGGATTGACTGTCTGGTGGATTGACTGTCTGGTTGTCACACCCTGATCTGTTTCACCAGTCCTTGTGATTGTCTCCACCCCCCTCCAGGTGTCACCCATCTTCACTATTACCCTCAGTGTATTTATACTTGTGTTCTCTGTTTGTCCGTTGCCAGTTCGTCTTGTCTTGCTAGGTTAACCAGTGTTTTTCCAAGCTCCTGTTTTTCCTAGTCTCTCTTTTCAAGTCCTCCCGGTTCTGACCTTTTGCCTGCCTCTGACCTCGAGCACGCCTACCGCTCTGTACCGTTTGGACTCTGACCTGGTTATGTACTCTTGCCTGTCATTGACCTGCCTCTTGCCTGCCCCTCGTTGTTTAATAAATATCAGACACTCAAACCATCTGCCTCCTGTGTCTGCATCTGGGTCTCGCCTTGTGTCGTTATAGCCTCCCGGGTGGCACAGTGGTCTAGGGCACTGCATCGCAGTGCTAGCTGCGCCACCAGAGTCTCTGGGTTCGCACCCAGGCTAGGCTGGGTTCGCGCCCAGGCTCTGTCGCAGCCGGCTGCAACCGGGAGGTCCGTGGGGCGACGAACAATTGGCATAGCGTCGTCCGGGTTAGGGAGGGTTTGGCCGGTAGGGATATCCTTGTCTCAGTATGTAAAATGTAATATGTAAAAATTTAATATGTAAAAAAAATGTTATAAAATGTATGCACTCTACTGTAAGTCGCTCTGGATAAGAGCGTCTGCTAAATGACGTAAATGTAAATGTAGTACGAACTGGCCATGACTGACCCAGCAGACTCAGACCAACTCCATCACGCTGTCTCCCTGCAGGGAGCCACCATTTAAAAACGTGAGGAGCTACTTCAGAACCTTATGGAAAGGTTTCAATCTCTGGCGCAACGCCACGACCAGGGGTTCAAGGCATTAATGGAGCAGTTCCATGAATTGTCTCGCAGGCAGCATGGCCCGTCTGAGACGTCCCAGTCGTTCAGTAACCCCTTTACCAGTGGTGGGTTTGTTCAGTCTACCCCGGCTCCCCGAGAACCCTGCTTACCACCTCCGGAGCGATATGCTGAGGATCCTGGAACCTGCCAGGCGTTTCTTTCCTAGTGCTCCCTTAGTTTTGAGCTACAGCCATCTTCGTTCCCTTCGGATCGGCCGAAGATAGCGTATCTTATTACGCTAATGTCTGGAAGGGCGCTCTCCTGGGCTATGGCTGTTTGGAAGCAAGAATCCGCCATTTGCTATAATCTGGAAGATTTCATGGCAGAGGTGTGGAAGGTGTTCGATTCTCCGGAGAGAGGCGGCCCGAAAACTACTGAAATTACATCAGAACTCACGTAGTGTGGCACACTACACGTTAGATTTTCGCACATTGGCCGTCAAGAGTGCCTGGAATCCGGAGGCCCTGTTCGATAGCTTCCTTCACGGACTATCAGAGGAGATAAAAGACGAGCTAGCAGCTCGGGAGTTACCTTTGGACATCGATTCCCTCATCGCCCTTACCATTAGGATTGATGTGCATCTACAGGAACGCAGGAGGGAGAGGAGGTCGGGTTTCGGTCACACTCGTTCATCTGCTGCTGCTTGCTCACCTCCAAAGGAATCCGGAAGTCCCCGAAGGCTGCATTTCCGAGAAGATCTGAAGCCATGCGAGTTCCCTCGACAATCATCGGTGACGGGTGAGTCGGACACACTGGAGCCTATACAACTGGGCAGAGCTAGATTATCACCTAAGGAACATTCATGTAGGCTGAGCTCCAACTGTTGTCTGTATTGTGGTGCTGCGGGGCATTACATAGCCACCTACCCAGTAAAGAGACCTGACTCATTAGTAGGTACAAGTACACTGTTGAGCCAGACTGGGAATTCTCTAA